>NW_026273391.1:100000-129112 GCF_020536995.1 Dreissena polymorpha | reverse complement strand
CTATATTGACTGATCTATTTCATGTGTACGGTAGTACATGCTCGAATTTGGTTCATCTGTACTTTAAGTCACATTCATGTTACAATGTGTACGTCCGTTTTTTCTGTCTTGCACTTTCGATTTTTCAAGTCGATAAGGTAGGGTATGTCTGAACTCTTCTAAAATTAAATCACTACCTTCTAATGCGCAAAACATAAACAAATCGAAACATCAGCTAAACCAGCAAGAAAAAGCTTTTCATAACATATGATCATTTAATTATATTGCATGACCAGGACAGCGGCGAAAAGCATGGTTAAACTTACCAGGAGTTAATTGCATGTAAAGAGTGAAATTTGCAGTTTGGAAACATTCACTTCAAACGCAACTGTCAAACTATTTACAATTATATTGACTTCAATAAACAATGATGTGTTGCATTTTTCGTTTGTTCCAGTTATTTAACAATAGTTAATAATCGAATAGCTACATAATTACCGATGATAGCAATTCATGTTAGTGTACAGTCATGGAATCAATTAATATGTGCAAGCGTTATCAGTTTCTTACTTTCATGGAAAAAGTCAGTATATTACGGCTATTTAATAGAATATTTATGTTGTAAACTTCAACGGTTAATGACATCAGATTTGGAGCCATTATATAAATAGAGTGTTACTTAAAATTCTAAGTATTTTTGATTAAATGACATACAGATTACTTCCGGTTTGTAGAACTAGATATGTACTTCACGTTATTTCGGTTTTGCAATTATTTACACGTAATAGTCCAAACGTGTTCGTATTTCTTGCTCGATTGTCTGTATTTAAACGGCTGTTTTAATAATTGATCTCATTGAAACTGCGCAGATGAAGAATGGCTTTAGAAGTAATTTTAATAAAAAGTACCAGTGCAAATTAAGAAACGGACATTTGACTAGAGCAGTTGTTAGTTACTGGCATTGGTATGTGAAATATTTACTGTCATACCTGCTAACCCGAGACACGAGTAAAGGAGTTACTTTAAAGCTTTGATAGGACTGCATAAAATACTGTTGACAACGGCGACATTTGAACACACAACTAACATAAGTATACGAGTACTATACTTTACTTTAACAATATGAAAAACAATTAAATGTAGTAAGAAAATGATAATTCGTAAGTATTTAAAGATATGAATAACTCTCAATAATAATGATATTATAAAGGAATATAGACCAACGTTTATCAAGGCACGCATGGAAACAAACATTTAATAAACATCAATATTTGTAGAATGGTTTGTCGTTTTCTAAAGTGTCGAAAGCAAATCATGATTTAATAAACAATTTGAGTGTATTTGTAAAATAAACACTAATACTGAAACTGTAAACATGGTATTTATTTATCAGTTTGTTTGCAGTTGTCGGTCTAGTTTTTCATTTAATAATGATGTTGCTTGCGACTGTGTTTGTGCTAAACACGTTTACATGCTTTAACACGAGTACAACAATTAGAATTTCTCTTCACCTATGGTTCAAATCAATTTTTTACCTAATTCATATTCAGTGTAATACGTTGTTTTATATTAACTTATGTCTTCATAGTAATCATTAAATAAGACCGTGATCAAGAATTTCATTTTGTAAAGTATGTCAACTAAAAGGTTTACTAACATTTCCATTTATAAATACTAGTATGGAGACTTAATTTTTAATATTTTAAAAGGGGATATTTAACGTGTGATCACAAAGGGGTAAGATTCCAACCTTAAACACACTAACAAAAACGAATTAGTGTACATCCATGACAGGTTACCTGTTGTTATATCGGACTGACTTCGTGCTAACTTTTGTAATCATCTACGGATATATGCCACATAAGTACCTGGAATGTGATTGAATAACTGAGTCTACACGTGTGGAATTTAATTTCTATACAAAGAAATATGTGATATTTGAGTTGTCTCATATTGAATTGAACATCCACTGAACTAATTATAACGACGGCTATTAGAATCAATTATTGATATAATAATTGTGAAACATCGTTATTTTGAAGTAATTCATGATAGCCCTTGTTCAAAGTGTTTGGTATATACATTATTGCTATTTGCATGCGTAACGGGTATTTATGAGCACCTTGCCTTTTCATCGGTTTATTTATGAGGTTCGACAATCCTTCCAATAGGTGTAAACTCCTTATGCTTTAAATTTACCAGTCAAAACATGACAATCTTCATGTCATTAATGGTGTATTTTATGGTTTGTCACGTAATGTATAAGCAAATCGTCGCTTACCTTAAATAAAAGCTAGCATATGTTTAAAAAGTATTTTTTTCATTTTGTATTGATATTATCATTATTGATTAGTAATACACGTGTGTACAGTAAATGCAATTACAATTCCGACATGTTATCATTATTTGCATGAGCTAAGATGCTATCTAACTGTCTAACTTAACTGTTGTTAATGCATTTCGATTCAATATTTTTTTATAAATGAATCATAAACATTATGTTTAATGTTTTGTTCTGATGCCAATATGATTTAAATATATTCCTCACTAGAAATATATCTTTCAACAAGGAGTTTGACATGATATGACCGGTTTCCTTGCTCTCCCGATTGTTCTTGAGATTATTCCATGCCAAGATGTATTCCTTGAGGTATGTTCGTGCTTTAATGAGATGACAATTTTCTATATGTCAATGTTGCAAAACATTGTCTCCTTACATTATGTAAGAGGCTTGCTATTATATCAAATTATATCCAATTGTGCATGTTGTTTGCAGTAATTCGCCTAATGAAAACATTATTTAATAGAGCTGATGCAATAATAATGTTTGTTCTGCAATTTGTAATGAGAGAGAGGATATGCAATAATTGGGGAAACAGCCATATTTTACCGTGCCGATGACTTTTGAGCACGCACTAGCTCTTTTCTCCTTAAAAATGCCTTTCTATGCAGTCCATGGCCCCAATTGTCTTATTTGGCGTGTATGGGTGAGTGTTTCCTTTTCTTTTTTTGTTTAGTCATGCAGTTTTGCTATAAGCTTTTATCTTTCCTGCTTATACAGCTGAATTCCTGTTTTTATATTCGTGAACGTTTCGTCCCTATAGCTCCTAATAACACAAGATATTTACATCGTTAATGATTTAACAATAGATTTTATTACATCAAACTTACGTTGCCGTTTTTTAAAATGTGATTCATGCACTGTTATCCCGATAAAACGTCTATAGGTGTACTTGTTGTGCTCATATTTATTTTATGTTATTCTGTCTGGTGGATTATAGATAAATATCATTGAATTAAAACTAATAATTCACTGTTCCCACCAGGGAACATTAATTGTAAACGTTATCGAAACTTTTCATTGTTAAAATGTAGAATTACCTCACCACATCCATAATTCATCAAAAGAAAAAAAAGTAATTTATAAGCATACAATTAAAAGAAAAATGGTTGGACTTGGTGGAATATTAATGGTATTATACACTGAGGCATCTAACAAAGTGCAGCTTGTAAACAAATATTATTTTTTATGATCACAAGTTAATTAAAATCGATATTCCGCACAATCAAACAAAATTCCTTAATGTAATCAAGATCGACTCTCCATGAAAACAACTAAAATTTGAAACAAGTTGTCGCCTGTTCGCCTATTGGCTCATTAGTGACTTTAAAGATGTGTTGCGAATTGTAAACATGTCTTTCGGAGATAAAAATATTTACTACTGGTTATAATGAAGCCAGTAATAGTATTAACAATTTAGCGCGGTGATTTGATCCTAGCGATGTCCTCTTGACTAAGGGTATGACTAAGGGTCATTGTATTAATGTGGAGCTTGCTATTCAAAATCTATAACCTGTGTATATAATCTTCAATTGCAATTTACATATTTAAATAAAACTACACAACTTCATAAAGCTGCTTGATCTTGATGAACCTTACAAAACAATTATGATTGTGACAAAAGACGATTTTATTCTCACTTGATGACAGACGTGGGTTTGAATGTTTGTGGGGTTGTTCTCATAACATTATAATATTTAATTCAAAGCGGTAATTACTACAACAGTATAATGGTTCTATAACGTTTCAAGTGGCTTTTTCTATAATAACAATAATAAGTGCATACCAACCTCATTCACGTCCATACACATCAACAAGATTCGAGAAAATGACTTTAACGTAAATAATGTATTTCTCTTATATTCTTATGTTCAAACTACAGACTCGTTTTCTTTTTAGAAATAAAAGCAACTGTAAGAAAATCGTAAAAAATACTTTGGTGTGGTTATGTCTGAACAGGAATTTGCCACATTTTGTATCAAAAGCAAAACTGGCGTTCTTATGGCCCAATACAACATAATGCAGGATTTTATTGAAATAAATATTACATACACAATTATTCGGTTTGTACAGCTTTTTAAATTACTGTGTGTTTTTAAAGTTTTGTTAAAACGACGAGTTACGTTCTTTTGAAAGAAATGTTTAACAATACAATATAACATGTACTTTATAGAATCCGCATAAAACTTATAATAATAGCAAAATGAGCTAACTTAAAAACAACGAAGCATTACCACATTGTTTAATACGTATTACAAACTCGTTTTTATTTTAATAATATCAAATTCTATTTCAAATACCAATATGTGCTATCTCAAGCATGCGTACATTTGTATAGCTCTATGATTTATTTATTAAAAACATATTTTATTTTATTGTTTGACCTTCGTTTAAAAAATAAAGTTTACTGGATCAACCAACGTCTTAATGATTATGTATTTTCTCTGTGTTTAAATGAGAGATTTTAACAACTTTCCAAAGAGCATCGCGATAATGTGCCTATTCTGCGTTTTAATTGGAAAGGATAATTCATACTTTCAAATCATGTAACCAAAATTAGAAAAAAAATATATAAATAAATATTTCTAGAGAAATACTTAAAACAAATGTAAATTAATATGTGTGAAAGAAAACACAAGATAATTTAATATATGAAGTTATATAAGCATACTGGTCTACAACCAAAAATGCTAATTTGATTTTCTTGTATATCTAGATTACTGCAACACTGAAAGTGAGGTTTTTGAACAAAAATGCAAGTTTTACATGCAAACTATTAAACACTCTGATTTAGGTATGTTCAACGTATTGTTTTTTTTTCTTACAATATAATTAATATCGTCGTAAATCCCGTAGCTTATGTTTTATAAATTAATTGAAACAACCCCTTACTTTTCAGTCTATATGTCTTATTTATGCGCAACTAAGAGTTGAGAATTGGTTTACTTTTTTCATGATAAGATGATAGCAAGCTGAAAAAAAGAAACAATTAATTGCCCTTTAAAACTCACGAATGTTTAATGTTTCTTCGCGATGTGCAGATGTTCAAGTGCGAATGTTTCCTAATAACAAAGATACTATGATGTTCCTGAATAATACAAGAACTGACTGCCAAAAAACAATAATTATTAGTTTGCAACCCTATCACGATACGTCATTATAGTCGAACTATTTGTCGCTGTAATGTATGACCTCCAAAAAGTACTTCGCATAAATTGATTGGCACCATTAACAAAATATGTTTGCATTGCTTAATGAAATCATTTTAACGGCTATATATCCATCATCCCCATTCTCCAATATTTAGTAAAAACAAAGGCATGAGTAACTCGGCTGATTAAATGAGACATTTTAAAAGTAAGCGAT
This sequence comes from Dreissena polymorpha, assembly GCF_020536995.1. Lineage (NCBI taxonomy): Eukaryota > Metazoa > Mollusca > Bivalvia > Myida > Dreissenidae > Dreissena > Dreissena polymorpha. Next base: position 123,426 of record NW_026273391.1, on the reverse strand, counting down.
AACCTGAGTAACTGTGAAGATAAATATATATTCATGTTGATCTTTATACATGCAACATAATATCAAATTGGTACATTAAATCAATTGGCCGACGTATTATTATGCGTGCAATATGTAAAATTTCCATAACATTGAAACAAGGGAGCAGTGAAACAAAATTAACTCACCAGCAATTATAAAAAAAGCAGATCAACAAAGTTAACTCATTGTTACTTCGTTCTTTAAATATATCAATTGAGCTCAATATTATTGTTTCGTTCTTATGCCAAACGACTTACCTTTGATTTGATTTTTACAGCGCCGACGGTTCTATTTTATGGCCGATATACAAACATTATCTCTAACAATTATTGGCGTTAGAATCATTCCCAAAGATAAATTAGGGATATGCGTTAATGCATAAAATACCAATTGAGGCAATCATGTAATTATTTTTCAGATTGCTTACTCAATATGTTTGCCCACTCCTCGATAGAATAAGGGGATTACACCCATTCTCACACTTATAGATAGATAAACTTTTGAGTTTGTTTAGCTCCGATAAGCCATGGGGCTGTTTTTTGGATATAGTTTCTGGCAGTGGGCTTTTTTCATCTTTGTGCAGCTTGTGAAAAATGGGTGAAGACTATTCGACATAGTGAAAACATGAGTCGCGCATTTTTCAACATTCTGAAAATATCAGTCGCGCACGGTTCAGAATTTTGAAAAATGAGTCGAGCAATGGTGAAATTGTAAAAACAAATAGTTTCACTGTTCAAAATTGTGATCCAATGAGTTGTTACTGTTCAAAATTGTTAGCAAATTAGTTGCCCATTGTTCAAATGTGTAAAAATATAAGTCTCAAACTGTTCAAAATCGTGGGAAAAAAAGTCGCTAACTGTAAAAAAAATGTGAAAAAAAAATAGTCGCTATCTTTTTTAAATATTGATCATTTGCATCGTGAATTTCTCAAATTTGTGCAAAAACAGCCATTCGCTAAATTAAATGAGGAAAAAAGTCCGGGTCTATTATAAAAAGGTGTATAATTTTAAAGAAATTCTTATTTATTTTTTATTTAATGTTGTTTATTGCCAGTTTATAGGCCCTATATTATCATTTTTGTGAAAATGATATTGTGTACCTGTCTAAAAAATTTTTTCAAGTTGTGCTAAAAAAATGTTAGTTTTATAATCGCTATTTTGACATTTTGTCTCATGTTGGATTTGTTTTATTTTATTATAGTATTTTTTTTTATTGTTATTGCAGACCTCACATTTCGATGGGTCAAGTTCTTGGCGACACAGTTCTAGCCTTATCAGTTGCACCGGTTTCAGTCTTTATCTGCCTCTCAAATATCTTCTCCCTCTGTATTCCGGCACAGCTTCACATCAACCCATCTAATTACTTTTTGGAAAGGTAACATTGTTTTAACTAATTTATTATTGAGAATAGTTTTTGTTATATGTTATTGTTTTATCTTTGAATTTTATATATCTTACGTAAAATAAATAGCCTAATAATATTTTATAGATCTAGATTTTTATTTTTAAAGTAGTTGTGCAATGAGTGTTTAATGATTTTATAAAGGTTTCTTTATTTTATTTTCAGTTTACCTAGACTACCAGTGTGAACAAACATTTTCTGTTTTTTTTTTAAAGATGTGGAGACAGAATCAGTTTTATGTACACAATTGATATCTGTTTCTTTAAAATTTAACAATTTGTGTATAATTAGGTATTGACTAAGAAAGCATCTTTATTATTTTAAAAATTTCTTTGTCGACAATATTTTTGTGGGCATGATATTCATTTTTTTTGCCTTGCTATTTAAAGAGTGACACAAATAGGAAAGCATTTGCATTTGTAAAGTATAAGTTGTCCTGAATTCTTCTTATGATCAAATCTGTCATGTTTATTTTTTATATTAAAACGTATAAAGTTAATTTTTGTTAAGTTAAATGTTTTTTATTATGCTGTATAATCTCTATTTCTTTCAGTGAAAAATGTGAGGTCAACATTTGTATTTGTTTTATTTTTCCCATAGGTGAATATGCTCATTTATTTCATGTTTTCCTTATTTAAACTTATTAAATGATATAAGTTTTAATTATTACTTACTGTTTATTAACTTTCTGAATACAATATGAATTGTACAGATTGTTTACATTTTAACGACGTAAGCGACAAACCACACTTACAAAAGAAGTAATTCTCAGTATGGCGGGACTAAGCAAACATTGAACGCTGCACAAAATAATGATGAACCCAAATATGGGCGGAGTCAAAAAATGATATTAATGGGCGGAGCTTAAAAGTGTTATCGGATGGGGTATCCGATAACACTTTAAAATACCATGTCAGCGTCTTCAACGTAAATGTGTAGTAGTGACATAATAATATTAATGTACGTGTGTACTTGTTTTGCAATTACATAGCAGACATTTTATAATTATTTGTATTATCTAAGATGGTATGTATCTATCTGCTATGCTTGTATAGATGTTTACTGTTACTATATTCAATGAAACTTTTAATTAATAAAAAATGAACATGTTGGTAATTGTTGTGTGATTACTCAAAAATTCTTTCTTGCAGAATTACAATATGCTGCATATATAATTTGACATTACAGGAACGGTGTTGTATTCGCACTCTTCTGATGATACTCGGAATAAATCCATGCTAAGATGTAATCCTCGAAGTATTTTCGTGCTATACTGAAGTAATTATTGTCAGTGTTTCAAAAAATGGCTCTTTATTTTATGTTAGATGCATGCTATAATATAAAATAATATCAAATTGTGTATCTGTTTTTGAAACATTTTGCTGCATAACAACTATCTAATAGAGGTGATTTATGGGTCTTCGGGACTCTTCAAGCGAGACAGAGGATATTAAATAATTAAGACAACAACCAAATAGTACTGTGAAGATGGCATTTTGACACGAACGAGCCATGTTTTTCCTTAAAAAACCTATTTCCTGCATTGCCATTCGAAAGTCTTAACCACAATTGTTTTATGTTTGCGTGAATGTGTTGGGTGCTTCCTTTTTTTTTTTGTCTCTTTTGCAAAAAGGCCCATGCAAGATAATGGACCACGTGCTATGATAAGCTTTCTTTCCTGCTGACGCAGCCGTAGTTTTTCTTTGTTTATATTCGTAAACTTTGTGTCGCTCGTGCTTCTCATAACACAATGATATTAAATTGGGAAGGTTCGTTTTATATAGATTAAAATATATATTTAAATCAATACAAACTTGCGTAATTTTCTCCATACGTGAGTTTTATATTATTGTCATAAAAACGTCAATAAGATGGCTGATGTTTGTTCATATTTTAAATATGATAATGTTGACCGACTTTCTTACAATGTAATTTATTTTTTGTAATACTGCAGCAGTTCTAAAGGTCATACGTCGTTGTGATATTTGTTAGAATATGAAATGTGAGAAAATGGCTGTATACAGATATGGGATTAGCATGCAGAAAGCATTGAATAACAAACGCTACAAAACATAGACTACATTCTTACAATAAAAATGTAAAACGTAGTGCAATTTTAAGCTGCCTGTTTACTATGTTTGCCCATTCCTCACATGATATATGGGTTAGTTCTTTAGATCGTTGATTGAAACAGATGCGTCAGCTCAAATGCGTGTTTCATAATACACCGTTTCAATAGTATGTAATCTTAGTTGACCGCAATGATTTGATTAAAATACTTTTGAAATGTTGCACTGTGCGTTTCACTTAGTTTGCGTACATGTTTTAGTGCGTTTATGTCCGTGCTGTAACTTATTTCTAACATAAAGAAAAAGCTATACATTGTTGTTTTACAAAGTGTCTGCTGCACAGTTGCAAATAATATAACTGTAATTCACCTTAAAATGATACCATTATACACATAAATATATTTATGTTAATGTCTTTTTTTAAGATATCAGTAGGCATTAACTTCCTATAATCATACCATTTGTGATTTACAAAATTCGAAACCGATATAAAACGGATATTGACGTTTTTTTATAACACAACATTTTCAGTTTTCTTTGATGCCAACGCTCAGATAGTTGTAATGCAAATGTATAGGAGTGACGTGTGTTCTAATAATGATGATTATACTACGTTTGCTGCGGTTGAATTTTAAGCGGTCAACTTCGTTATGTTGCGATGTAAATGACGTTTCTTTTCCTTTGCTTCAATACGATCGAAACTGTCTCGTTGCAGTGATTGTAATCGATGAATAGCTACGCGTTTTGTATAAAGAATGAACGCACGAGATCAATTATTAATGAAGGCATGTATATATTAAGGCATCACATTTCACTGGTGTATTATTATAACTCAGCAGACGGTTGATGAAACCAGACCATGTATTTTAAATACTTCGCATACTAAATTTTGGAAAATGGATATGTGAAAACAATCTATGTTTGTCTACCAGAAACTTGTAGAAACACTTGACATTTTTTGCAAGTTTCTTATTTGTTCAAGCATTCGCACAATCAAATAGCGTACACAGAAGAGTTTTATGTTCTATCACTGCACATCAAACAAACCATAAACTTAATCCTTGTTCGAAAGTGTCATGAAATTTTGACACATATTTTTATCTTAATGTCATTCCGGATTGAATACCAGACCTGATTATTAAAGGACCCGTACCACACGAACCATTACAAAGACTTTTATCAATTTTAATGTTAAGAATATCATGAACACATGTTTATCAAAGAGCAGTTTAATCTGTCTTAAAAAGGACAGTAACAAATGTCCGCAAATTGTATCAAATTTTCTCTCATGCATACTTGTAAAATGCAGAAATTTGCATATATTTAAGTCTTAAGAAGATTAAATAAAAACGGAATATTACGCTACTCAATTGATCCAAGATTTTGTATCAGTCGAGTGGTTTGTGTGGTGACGTATCACACGAAAAGCGGAGCCTCGAGTGCGATGCAAAATAGCACAGGCCAAGAGACTGATACAAACTCTTGGAACAATTGACAAGCTTAATATTCCTTTTATTGTATACAACAACTTACGCAAACAGTTCACAACTGTATTTTTTTTGCTTTAACAAAACTGGAAAATCAATAACTAAATCGGTACGCCATAGTTTATTAAAGACGCGTATGTAAATTAACGTGTTAACATTTGAACCGGGAAAGCACAGGTTTCCGACACGCTTACCTTAATGACATCGCTAATCCAATGTTTATAACAATTAAGTTGACAACTGCAATCCAATGTTTATAACAAAAACGTTAAAACGATATGCACTCCGACTCTATTCTTCCATGTCTTTATCGAAACTTAGTTTAAACCACACTATTTTATTGTATTCCTATATATCAAAATTTACATTTATAATGCCTGATAAACACACACTCCGAAATACGTTTTGCATTCGTTCGATGTTTTAAACAAATAGTTTACTGTTACAAAACACCAAGTTTGACATGTCCTTAAATTTTGAGTTACGTGTACGCGTAATGTGACGTCATAAAATGGGTCGAAGAAAATAGTCCGGCTAGTATGGTGACACGGAATCAGAAAACAGCGAGTAGCATAATACGGGATTTCTTTCAACGATTGATACAACCTGTATTTTGTTAAAAACATTAAACAGGTATATGATAAATATGTTTTCATTATTATTCATTCTTCAAGACGTCGATTTCCGCTAGACAAAATAGAACCATGATTGTGTTATTAGTTGTTCTGTATTGATTTATAATTTAATTAAACTAATTCAGACGTTCTCTAAAGAAGATTATAAATAAGCATTAAACATTCGTTCGCCACGATTGTTCACACAAGTTTTCCCCTACCAATAACCGTAGAATAAAACTCGTGAATTCTAAACTTAACTCAGTATAAACGATACACGATATGTTGATGGTTGATGTGACAGGGGATTGTTGTAAAAAATAGATGTTGATCCGAATTATAATATTAACATTGGTAATATGATGAAATATGAAGAATATGAGATTTCACGATAAGCTGGTAACTCGGTGGCATACATTTAACATGAGCATACACGTCTATTACTTAAACTTAAACATGCATATGTATCTTAAAACATTTGTTAGCAACTGTTTTTTTTAAAATATGATTTGCATAAATCACTGGGAATGTAACCTTTTTGCATTGTATATTTTCAAATAAACTATATAAGTGCTCTTCATTTCTGTTTTTTTAAATAATAAATTCTATCAAACGTTTTAAAAACGCTGTATATTAACATAAGAAGGACTAAGATTATATATGATACATACAGATTTATACCATTATCAACTTACTTTGACATATCGAGCTTAATAGTAAATATCACAATCATAACTTTCCCTATATTTGAGCCAATTATATTGTAACCAACTATACATGTATGTGAATAAATTTCAAATAAAATGCAAATAAAATAAACAATAGTAAAAGTACATTAAATGAAATAAATGTAAATTGCTGCCCGGTAAATGCTGTTAAAACATCAGGCGAATTTTATCAAATGCCAACAATATTTCTCAACTTTTAAGTATGATTGCACAATTCCGTAGCACAACTTTATTTCAGTATCTAACAACGTATCTGTTTATTGCCAATATATCAGAATTATCTCTGACAATATTACTGTTATCAGCTAATCGGAATAATAGGTTAGATCTTTCATGACTGATGAATTAATTGACACAATCACGATATGTACCATTATGTTTTATATTCCATTTCATTTTATGCCAAACATAAATTATTTATCATCTAACAGTTTATAATAAAAACAAACACATTTGTTTAGGTGTCATGACAAGCAGGGTAATTTATTTCTTGAAAACACACGCACAAACACTGGTTAAAAAAAACAACAACATTGCCATAAAGTATGAATGGCAAATAAGTGTCATTATACATAGAACTGTGAAAAATGGAGTATAACAAGTATACTCGTTAATGTCCGGAACCAATGCCCCTTTCTATCTTAAGTCATCCTTCTAATCTCTTAACACTCACTGAAACACATAAAGCATAATATTAGCCTTTAAACAAAACATAGCATTTACAATTAAAAAATAAAACGATTTAAAGCACGTCAACGCTCTACCCTGCTTGCCTGTCGAATGAACAAACCTACAAATCTATGCACGAGGAAATCTTGATTTCCGCATCATTGAACATGCGCACCTTCAAAACCTGTATAACAACTTTATTCAATCATACACCGATAATAAATAAATGTATACTTGTCTTTACGATAGCATGTCACCGTCAATTAACGGGTTGCCTATTGTAGTCATAGGCCGTAAAACGTCCTAAACAATACCTTACAAAGTATACATGTTTATCTAAGTCATTAAATTCTTTGGCATTTTGAAGTGTTTGCAAAATGCACACTAAAAAACAAGTCTTCAGTGATGTGAATTAATACAATCAGAGTGACAAAATATAATGCACAGACGGCCTTGCTTTATTTGGAAGCAAGTTTTGTTAAACGGATTATTTAAATGATGTTTTTGTTTGTTATGTTATTTAATAATAGATAATTTAAAGATGTCACGTAACCCATGTTCGACCGTTATTCGATATTCTCTGTTAGGAAAATTTGGACACAAATGAAAACATTGAAAAGATGAATGTTTATATATTTTATGCACCTTTTCTTATTTCATGTCTTGAAGGCGGACAGAGGCACGTACAGCTTAGCCGATGGGTCGACAGAACAATAGGAAACCTAAAACTCAATGTTTGTTTCAAGTTTTATCTTTCTATCCTGTGTCCTATTTTGAGTTTATACAACGTAAGGTTGTGTACTGCTGTATATTCATTAATTGTCGTTGACACGGCATTTTGTCGATTTGACATATTCGTTTGATATTCAATTCGTAAGTCGCTTAATAATGTCTGATACCACTCTACTCAGCAGACGATTTCTTGCATAAATTAGCCTCTGGTACAATGTTCACCATTTTCGAATATTAGCGCCCTCTGAGCAACGAAAATCAAATGTACTAATGTCAGTAAGAGTAGTTAAATCTCGAAGCTTTTGAAGCTCGAAAAAAAACATTGCAATATTCCACAAAGTTGAGAAACTTGTTATATGTGGTACGGTGATAAAGTGGAAAAGTGTTTTTTAACTTTGTCTGTAGCAATGCAACTGGAAGTGGAATTGTTAGTGAAAACATACTTTAGAAATATGTTATCATTTGTGATAATGCTGATTTAGCACCAGCATCATTTCTATGGAACATTGCAATTTGTAAATAAGTGTTTCGTCGTTATGGCGCTTTTTACATAGTAGAATGATTCTTATAAGCAGTTAATAACTATTTGTGCAAAAAGCGAACTATAATGAGATAAAATAAATTGTAGCATCAATAATTATTAAATAAACCATTATGATAAGATAGATTACATTTAAAGTCTAAGACTTATTATAACACTCCAGTCGTTTTCCTCGGTAGAACTAATACTTAGTATCTACAGGGTATTGTAGGCCCATTCTGTCCCAGTAGTATTCAGCCTAGACCTAAAGCCTGGGACCTAGCAAAGTCATTAGCTGTATTTTAATAATAGTAATTATGTTTTCGTTTAAACTTTGAATTCATAAGAGTCTTGAAAATTATAATTAAGATCATATGCTCGTTGTTTTAGTAAATTATGAGCTTTAAAATGTAATTTGATACCACACATGCATTTGATTATTTAATTATACAATTCTTGGCCATATTATTTACGAGAAATTGCAAAACATTAACATATCATCTTAGACCCGATTCACATAATCAAGTTATTTGTTTCTGCCATTTTTTCTATGATGTTTTTTTCATATAATGTAGTTATGCATTGATCTTGATTCTAAATGCATGAATTAATCATGTTCAACTTTGAAACAGATATAAATAATGATAAAATATTAACCACACATTTAATACATTGAGTTGCTTACTTTATGTAACTAAGATTGACCAAATATCAATTCAGATTTGGAAAGAGAATTAAATTACATACCAGTAAGGCGAACATTTTAGGATCACAGTTCATATTTGTCAAATCAGCAAATTTGCAAATGGATATACACGATTTGGGAATAATTACCACCAAGCCACATCTCAACAGATTTCTGTGTTAACCAGTCCAAAATCGAAGCAAGGTGGAATTAATAAGGAACAGGTTGCAGTACACTGCTGTTTATCGCTGGATCTTTCAATTGAATTGTACAGGCAATTGTTATAACACAAAAAATTGGTAAAACACCTTTTCTTAGGAGAACGCATGAGTCATACAAATAATAATACAAAGCATTTTAGCGCACATTATAGGAACAAATGGTACTGAAATAACTACACAGTTTATCGTGGTTATTGAATCTTTATTAATTTATACGTGTATTATTATACTCATGATGCATCTTCAAATGAATTTAAAACATGTAGCATCACTGTTTTACACCAATATCATGAAGATTTTGGCTGACTCATTAAAATAATTTTCCCTTATATCTTAAGTATTTGCACAACATTAAGGAATACTGCAGTGCTTTAGCTTATGTGATTGTAATTTTTGGCTTCGAAAGAGAAACCTGAAATCCTAGCATTAGTTAAACTTAGACTAATTGGTGATTACTTAAAGCATAGTTTAACAAATAAACGTGTAAAACCAGTCACACAAATAGGTATGTTTCTATAACAATAAAAGTATATTACTTCTTTTGTACTGCTTTCCACATCGGATACTAGCAAGGAATAAATGTTCTTTTACTTAACAATTGATGGATTGTAACAAGTTTCATAACCTCTGGTACGCGTGGTTGTTGCAAAGTTGATGCTGTTGTAAGACCGTTTGAAGAACAAATGTTTGATGTTGATTGGTTCATACGTTTATGCCTAGTTAGGATAACAAAAATAATATAGCAAATTATGCATGTCAATAGTTTAAAATTCACATATCCTGTTGTCTAACACTCAGCATTTTCAACGTTTTTCTTAAAGTGACCATAAAGCGCTTATTGCTCTCCCAAAGGCATTTAAGTACAGTCTGAAACATGGTTCTTTGTGTATATTAAATATATACATAAAATATATGTCACACAATTTACACTGTAGATCTAACTATGCTATCTAATAGCTTGACCGTATTCCTTACAAGAAGGCACATTAAAATGCGAATAATAACAGTGACCTATTGAAAAATAATTGAAAACATCAGCTTTTCTTACACTTCTGTAAAAAACAACACACATAAATGCGCATCTTATTGAACTTATCTTCATAAAGATAAAGCCAGTTTATAAACAATGTTAACACAACGATATAAACAAGTGTGAATTTAAAACGTTGTATTACTTAGCACAAGTATATGTAAGAATGTTAAGATCACTGAAAGCAACATACTTTTCAGTATAAAAAATGTCGTCCAAAAACTATTTTAATGGTTTTAGACAGTTAAGACAGGGTGACTGCAAATACAAAGTACAATTATATGAAAAAGCATTGGCGATACAAAAAACAAGTCAACACCCCAGCCAAATCCAAAGCTCCACATAACAGCTTCAATCCTTGTGAGTCAATATTGCTTTTGATTTTCAAATGTCATTACTGACGTAGGTAAGTCTATCATACGTTAACATTATCATCCAAGAACATGTCGCAATGAAAAAAATACCCCAACCATTAGTGGTGATCGGCCTATTATAGCATCATTTTAACTTGTCTATAAATATATGTATTTGTTTGTAGTTTGCGTTTCGTTTGACCGATTAGATCTGGTCAATGGTAGCACATTTCGAGACTAGGCTGACTGTTAATTAATTATCGTTTAACCGTCCCGCTTTGAATCACCTAGTTTTATAACATGCTGTAAATCCGCATCCATCTTCAGTGTTGATGTTTCATTAATTTTACATTTTTGTGAACAATTTACCTCGTGCTTAAATAAAAAAATGTTTCCTCTACTTGAAAAGCTTTTGTTGCACTTGTTGATATTTCTGCCAGTTTTAATCATCAATACATGTATTTAACCTATTTTCAGCGCCATGGTTAATGCCTGGTGTGGTTCATTTATATATTGTCACTTTTGCGATTTAGTACAAAGTACAAAGTAATGTAATATTTCATATATTCCTTGAAACAATTATAAAAGCCCCTGGTCAACTTTTTCCATAAAAAAATCCTTTAAAATCAATTGCAGTGTATTGTGTGATTACACATATTGAATTGCTTTTGTCTAAAAGGACAATCTATTGATGAACTTATAACTGATATGATTATAAACGGCACGAAATGCCAAAATTATTCCGAACTGTAATAATCTCGCAAATGAAAAGGATATTTGAAAAATACACATCGTCAGTTGCACTTAGGTATATACAAATTCGGTTTCTTATAATTTGATCAAACTAAAACTGAATCTTTATATTTTCTCTCTGGAAAGATATCAGTTACTGAACAATTTCATATGATAATAAAATATGTGTTGAACATGAGCTTATTTGTATCTTAATACGTTAAGACAGTTTTAAATGTAAGTGCTTTTCAAAACGGAAACGGACAATACAAGTAATTGCGTAATTGTATTGGAAACATTTAGCTTAGCATGAATACTTAAATTGTTATGTTTATGTCGTAAAATTAATTCTCATTTTGCATTATCAGATAACGCAAACAAGCTTGGCAAACTTGCGTGTATTAACCCAGTCAAGAATTATCAAAGATTGAATATAGATATACCGCACCGGGATTGAATGGCTTCAACATAATAAGTTAAGATGTGTGCAACAAACTAACAATCTCTTATTCGTTTGGTTTTCAAAATTTCTTATTGTTGACCTTGTTGCAATTTACTAGGCAGACGGGTAGGCTGGCAGGCAGGTACAACGCAGAAAGGCGGAAAGAAAGGCAGGAATGCAAACAGGACGGAAGGCATGTAGGACCAGCAAAGCACCGGCACAATGTAATGGTTCTATTGATATGATGGGGAATGCATGCATGATTGTACGACTCGTTTGGCTGTTTTGCTTGCAATACGCGACGTTTCATTGAAGTTTAATACTGTTGAAGTGTTAAGCGCTGTTTATGAATCAACTTGGTATTGTAAGTGACTACACGCGATGAAATAAAAGCCACAATTTGAAGTGAAGATAATTTTATTATTCGTGGCGTTCATGTTGTCGTATGCGCTTTTTGATTTGGGATTTTCATGAAATAATAGTAAAACCTATTTAGAAAAAACGATGTTTCTAACCGTTCCTAGTCGATGCATTGTGTTTTAATCATGTTTTTTAATGTGGTGGTTTATAAATAATCGTGTTTTGTGGGAGCATATGTTAACCGTCCTAAATGATAAAACAGGCATGCGGTTTTTCAGTCGTTGTGTCTCTTGATTTTCAAAGATTTTCATTTTTCCAATATTTAAAACAGTGATTTTAAATTTAAGAAAATGAATTGAACAAAACAATTTGAAGAGTTCTTGTTATCGATTCAATGTACATAGCCCTTGAAACTTATTAAAACAATAATATGGGTTTTATATAATTCGCACATTATATCGAAACGTGTAAGTATAATTGCCAATGCTCCTTTTTAAATGATAGCACATCTTGATTTAACATCGAACAACACATCGGTTTTATTGCCAACATATTAGCAATATCTCTGAGGATAATTGGCAGTGCATTCACGTTCACAGATTTATGGCCTAGATTCTTCAACTAATTGAAACAATCATGATATTTTCCAGTCGACTTGTTTTTATGTATGCATGTCCCGGTTAATTAATGGGTTGACTCTTGTAGTCATTGGCCGGAATACGGGAAAAACCAAACCATTAAAATGTTGTACATGTTTATTGAATATATTACATTTTGTTCCATTTTAAAGAAAATGTTTCTAAACATCACATTTCAATGACGTTGCTTCTTGAGGATGTCATAAAATACGACTAGAGGTCGTAAATGAATGAATTTCTTGTATAACTTACGATTCTCTTACACCCATCTACATTGCATGCGCCATACCTGAACATTGACCGCATTCAACATTTAATTTGTAGTCGTTTTATGTTCAACGGAATGTATAAAATGTTGTGTTTTTTAAACGGCATTTTAAAAATAATAGAATTAAACCAGTTTATAAAACGGCAAAAACATTCATGTCGCCCTCTTGACGTCCTTTAGATCATCACTTGATTATCCTGTATGCTAAGTATTATTTATAAAATAAAAATATATATGAAATTACACATTTTCGTTTTCGCAAAGCATCAGCCCCTTATCTGATTAATCGTTTACTACATTCTTAGAAAATGAGTTTTCTTATCGTAATAGTTCAAGACAGTTGTGAAAATTTCGTGATTTTTCAAACGGAAACTAACAATCAAGTAATTGGTTAATTTTATTGGATTTATAAGGCTTGGCATGCATATCGAAATTTATATTTTATGTAATAAATTAATTATCTGTTTACATTAATAAGATTACATAAACTACCTTGGCACAGTTGTATGTTCTTAATCAGTCGAGACGTAGTAAACATTGCAAACAGACGTAGCTTGCCAGTCTGGAATGGCATCAAAACAATAGATAAAGAGGTTTGCAATAGGAAACAATCTATTATTCGATTAATAGCTCATTGCGCATTATACTTTACTGTATAGCAAATAAAAAGGCAGATAGGCAGGTGGAAATGAAGGATGGTAGGAAGGAAGGAAGACAAGCAAAAGGGCATGCTCGCGAATAAAAATAAAAAAAGGCTGGAAAGCAGGCAACCAGGTAAGGCTAGAAGACAAAAAGGTATGATACATGCAGGCAAATAAGACAGACAGATGAATACACAGGAATTTCAGGCACACAGAAAAGCAAGTTATTCTTGCAAGTTGACATGAAGGCAGCCTGTTACAGCAGACAGGCAGCAAGGTTTTGTAGTCATGCAATTATCGATAAACGCAGGCATGTAAGGTAGCCAGGTAAGACAGGCATGTAAGGCATGCATGTAAGGCATGCATGTTAGGCAGGCAGTTGAGGCAGGCAGGCATTTATCGACAAAAACATGCAGGTAAGGCAAGAGGACAAACAGTCAGAGAGATAAACAGACGGACAGATAGGCATGCATATTGGCAGGAAGGTACTCCTGCTTGTAAGCCAGATAGGTAGGAATGACGGATAAGTAAGATACATGTAGATAGTCAGGTAGGCATACAGACATACCAGCAGTCAGTTGTGCATTCAGAAAGACTTACAGGAATACAGACAGGCCGTTAGTTAGGCAGGAAGGCAGACTGGTAATGCATCAGCTAGACTGACATATAGCGAAGGAAGGCATCAAGGCAGACAAACAGGCAAGTATATCAGCAAGGACGGCAGGCTGGATTGGTGAGATAGGCAAACAAGTACTTATGTAAGTAATTGTTATTATCAGCAGACGTTTTCTTTGTTAAATTTCTTTCTTATATAACATGTAGTGTATGTGCAATATTTACTTCAACATCGCACATTTTACCTTCAAACAATATTACTCTTTGCTTTATGCCCAGGGATGCAGTTATTTATACATATTGACCTTTTGTTAAATAACAATATTTTGTTTTGAACTGAATTCCATTTGGTTAACGTCTGAAACGGTAATATAAATGCATTATATTAAGAAAATAATACAATTAGTTTCAATGACATAACCAATTACGGATGCGAATATGATATGGACAACTCTATTATGTACAACTCAAAACTTTCTTACTAAAGATATATACTAAAATTAAAACATAGTGTGTGTGTGTGTTAAGAATACGTATTTTGGGTTAGATGGCGGCTGTAATAAATTTGACGAGCCGTACGTATGTTGTTTTTTTCTAATTTATTAAATAATACATAAATTTTCTTTAAAACTTATAGAACGCTTGAGACGAAAGTCATTGAGGGCTCATATTCAACAACAACAAGAACAACATATGTTTAGCAGTAAAGCTTATGCATGCGGATAGCCTATATAATATACGCATTATACAATGTTTAAGTAATGGTAGAAGATAGAAGTTGGACGATAGTGTAATGAACTGGTTAACATGGTTAGTTATTAAGGTAATACATGATTCTATCTAATATTGCACAACTTATATTAACTCATTAAATTGCAAATCATACGATAAAAATAATTTGCAGTAGGGGTGGAACATTTTGATACTGATATTTTTAAAACGAAATTTATTAACGTCAACTATAAAAAAAATAATCTGAAACAAGTTTAATAAGAAGTTTTCTTCTTAACTCGAGGAATAGGTCGGTGAATATGGGATGGGTTTATACTGTACAAATAAAAACTGTAATCGTGTGTTGAACCTAACTGGAAAATAATTTAAAACCAATCCAAATAAAAGATACAATATCCATTGAAACACAATAATTTAAGGTCAATCAAGTAATTAATTTAGCCAAATTGAATAAATGTGCACAACGTCTTGAAATGTTTAAGCATCAGTAAGGCAATCGATAAGAAACACGTTGTTTACATACTTGTATATGTGTAATATGGCATATGATTCGTTATGCAAAGACATGTTTATAAAAGCTTTGAGCTCGAAAAATCCGTACGACGCACTGTCTTCAAATCGTGACTTATAAAGTTTACTTGACAATCTTCTTAATGTCATATTTAAATTTTACCTCTAAATGTTACACCGGACCAAAAACTTAGGGACACAGGTCCAAGACGCAAAATGCCTTCTACGTATGCTTAACATTTGTTGTCAGTTAAAAAAATGACTGGCAGGTAAAAAACGTCCAATCCGAAACAGATATACCAAGTCAGCGAAAATTGGACCGTTCACCAGAGGAATATATCTTGAACTTTGAGCCCAAAAAAGAAGATCAAATGATAAATGATAAAGCAACAGTCCGGGCAATCTGTGACGTACTTATGATCAACGCCTCAAACTACCACAGCCAGAAACGTATATTCACGCAATATTATTTTAACAGAAAAATCGATCATTCCACAATCTTTAACCTATGTTTGATACCACAACTCTTTAAACAATCGAACAATCCGTAAAATGAGAGTGTTCTGCTATTGACACTTGAATGTATTGTTTAAAAAACGAAATATTGGCGAAAAGAATGTAATACATAAATTGCATTCAGTCGCCTCAAAGTGATAGCAATAGCAATAATTATGTGGTGAAAACGAAATATAATTTTGCCACACGGCGTACTTAAAATTGGTTATCAAGAAATGTAGAGACTGATATATGCGTTAGCTTCAAAAAGCTTTTACAATTTATATGATGACTGCATTACTGTTTCTGTCATTTTTGTAATTTGACTTCATCATATGAATAATGATACTCTCGAACAAAAATTAGCCGATTATGACTGCCATGAAACAGTAGTGATCAGTTTTTTTAACAACTTAACCATATTTTTATTTCAGAATTCAACCAACAATTTGCAAACTGTAATATATGCAATCTAGATAAGTGCACTTTGCAAACATTAAAAAACCATCAACCCAAAATGTAGTTTTGCTTTCGTAACGTATTTAAACGGCTACATGTAAGTCATTCTAATATCCCCAATATTTTGATACAAAGATATCAGCAGTTCTGATAATCAGATGCTATTCTTTTAAGTATTTGATTACTTTGAGTAAATTTAATGATAACTAGTGCACTCATTTAAATCATTATCAAAAGACAATAACATCCCGTTGGTACACTGGAACATTCGTTGAGTGTAGCCATAATGACTGATTATTATACAAATAGGAAGCTTTTCTATGACATGAAAGAATATTGAAACTACGGTGACAAGAAACAAAATAAAACTCCCCAGTAACTACAATTATAGACAATCGGATAAAAAAAGTTACATAATTGTAATTTCGTTATGTGTCCAATATAAATCAATAAAGTACAGCATTAATTGTTCCTTCCCGAGCCAAATGGCTTACCTGTTGATTCAAAATGCACCAACGGTTCTATTTTATGGGCGATATATACACACTATCTCTTACAATTATTGACATTATAATCATTTTTACGGATTAATGGGAGATATGTTTTCAGTCCTACAAAACACATTGAAACAATCATGCATTTGAAAGTTGCCTACCTATTATGTTTACCCATTCCTTGCTAGATGAATGGGTTTTCTTTTCAGATCGTTGTTTAAAACCAAAGAGGCAGCTCACGTGCGTGTTTCATAATATACCCTTCTAATAGCATGATATCGGTGGAAGTGTAACTAGTTTAATTGACCGCTGTGATATAAATCATAAAGTGTTGGCATTGTCGAAAATCCAAATAAAAAATCACATAGTGTTATTAATTAAAGTATGCATTTGTTATAAACATACTCTGGAGTTCATGTCAGCCTCGAACGTCAGAGTAGCTTCCATCCACCCGAGCTATGACCAACGCTTGTATGAGTTCAAAGTTTAAGAGTTACAAAAACGTATTTTGTATATCGAAGTTCATTAGATTTATACTATTGTTTTATGATAGTTGGCATAAACACAAATAACTAGTATCTGCTAATTGCATAACATTTCTCTCCCGTTCCCCAAAAAATAAAGTAGTTTAATAAAGTTGAGTCTTCAGAAGATCAAATGAATATGTTTGCATTGTTTTCTTTACTTCAAAATGTCCATTTTTACTTGACAATAACAAACCAAATTCTTTAGCTACGTGTTTGTTTCGAGTGAATCATTACACCATTTGACTTATTTTACGTTATGTATGAATAGTATTAATCTTCTTTTATTCAATTTCCTTAACACGAATGTTTACAGGAGTTTTCACGGATCAAAGAACGTTGAATACAATTTGTAAACACTGCAATAAACTTAATATAAGCGATATGACATATCATATGTTGCTGGTTGATGTGATTTTTTTTAACTGTTCTGTACCGGATTTATACTGTAAAATATTATTAATATGGAGAAAATTGTATATCCTGATAAGTTGTTAATAAGTGTTATTTATTTGATTCGAGCATACACTTTGGCTACTTTCTGATACTATCTACGGAAACGTATATGGTACACCACAATAATGTGGTCATGCCGGAATAATTTATGTCGACTTACTGTGAAATAACATGGTATGTCGACATAGTTTTATAGCTTTTCCCACCTTAATTATACTCGTCATAACGACATTAAGTTGAAGTCTTTACGTAAATGTTTCCGGCTTTTCCCGAAAATAGATTTGGTCGACATGATCTAAGTCGACAAATCTACATACTTTTTGGCGTCATGCTCTTGTGAAAATGACTTGCCATCATAGTTTTAGTCGACACGATGAGTTATTTTCTACGCCATGACACCTTTTTCATATCATGTCGTCGTAGAATTTTGACATCATCACTTTATTGCAACATTGGTTCCGGCGTCGTACAGATTTTGAGTTTCTGGTATATTCTTTCGAAACACGCAAAACCTCAGACAGTCCATTTTTACAGCAGGAATGCTTGATATAAAGGTAAAAATAACATACACTGTTTGCAAACAATAAATATTAATGTGTTCGTTGGGTTATATGAGCATTTAGAGAGCTTAAATCTCAATTGATTCATTTAGATATTTCTCTTCTACTAATACATGCAAAACGTGTGTTTAACGACTAACAACTTTTTTATATTGCAGATTTGTGTGTCAATGGCACTGATATATGTTGACTCATCGTTAGCTGTACTTTCAAATCAAGAAAGGGATGTTTTGATTTCGCGTTATCACATACAGGGCTATACGCGTCCGGATATATGTGGATTTTTGCTTTTCCTTCACAACACTGCTCTCAGTTAGGGTCAACTGAAACGGCTACTGCGTAGGTTAGGGCTCAAAAGACGCAACGCGTCGTCTCCTCTTCCAGACGTTATACGAGCGATTCGTTCAGTATATGAAAGAGGGATGGCTGGATGTGGTTATAAAACTATATGGAAACTGGTCAACACAATCACAAATGTCAAAGTTACCCAAGAAACAACAAGATGTGTATTGAAGGTAATTGATCCTGAGGGTGTTGCTTTCAGGTCTGCACATTGACTGCGACACAGAGTCTATACCAATAAAGGTCCTAATTTTACTATACACATTAATGGGTATGATAAGCTAAAGCCTTTTGGAATTGCTATACACGGGGTGGTTGATGGATTTTCCAGATGCATATAATGGCTGGAGGCATGTTATTCGAATAACGACCCTCGAATTATCGCGGGCTTCTTTGTTAACGTTTTGAAACGGATTGGTCGCGTTCCAAGTCTGGTTCGTGGCGATGCAGGGACAGAAAACGTTTGGGTACGGGCTATGCAGATAGCGTTTAGGTTTAATGACAGAGATAACATTTCTGGAATGAACAGTTACATGAATGGGAGATCCACTGGCAATCAAAGAATTGAACATTTTTGGGTGAATTTAAGAGTCAGTTTTACTGGAGGAACTATTTTAAGGATATGGTGGACAGCGGCTTGCTTCGGATTGATGATCCTGTGCATTTAGAATGCTTGAGATTCTGTTTCATACCATTAATACAACGTGATCTGAACTCTTTCACCCATCTATGGAATTCTCATCGGATTCGGCAGCAAAGACATGTGGAAGCACCAAATGGGATACCGATGGTAATATACTACCAGCCTGAGGCGTATGTAACCCGAAATTTTTCATTTCGGCTTCCTTGCGAATTGGAACCCATTGATCGTATTCAAGAGAAATACTTTGTAAAGAAACCGCAGTTTGGGTGTAAAGATGACTTCATACCCGTCCTAGAACATGTGTGTGAAATGCAGCGGGAGCAACTGCCAATTTCTGAATCGATTGAAAGTGCGACTTCTTTGTTCTTGGCCTTGACTGAAATATTGGATGGTTACTAATTACATATGGAAAAAAAATTGCTTAAAAAAGTAGTTATATTTTGCAAAGGTTGTTAAGTTAGGTTACTTCAAGTAAGTTTCGTTTCGAGTTTTATTTACAATGTGTCGATAAGCAACACAAAATTGATATTCTTGTTATTGGAATTGATTATGCCGTAAAAAAAAATTTTTTCTTTGTTAAATACATTCACTCATATTGTTGTACACATTTACAGACATTGCAAACTTGGTATAAACAGATTAATCATGTTCTTCATTTCATTGTTTGATTGCAAAAGAATGAATAAAACGTCACTAACTGTTTGAAAACATGGCGGTCATTTAGTTATGAAATCCTCGTAAATTGTGGAATGTTCCTTTCAAAATATGGTTCTTTCGAAAGATTTATTAACATTTCTTTTCAAACTTCAATATATTAAACGAAATGACTGTTGTAAATCTTATATTTAATAATTACACGGGCGCAAATATATGATATGTTTACTTTGTATTTTCTTACTTGAATTTCTGTTCCTGAAACACTAGTGTACATGTATAAAGTACATGTTTCAAATAAATGTTCATACTGCAATGCGATCTTCATTTCTTTTAATGGTCAAATGTTACGTTTATGAGGAAATGGAAAATTATATAAATGTGACACAAAATTGGGCTATTTGTAGATCAATTTTAGGGCTAGTTAATGTGATCGGTCTTTCTTCGTCGTCCGTGAACATTTTCACTAAAGCGAAATCACCTACTCAGCTGTGTCAATAATACCAAAAACATTAACAGTCTTCAAAGCTAGTAAGGTTGTAGTTTGCTTTTATTTCCATATTATGTTCACATCGCACTTTATTTATCAAAATATTTTCAACAAGAGCTGGGTTTGTGAAACACAATGTCCCCTACTGCGCCGATTTGAAGCCATATATTTTACCTTTGACTTTGAAGGATGACCTTGACCTTTCACCACTCAAAATGTGCAGCTCAATGAGATACGCATGCATGCCAAATATCGAGTTGCTATCTTAAATATTGCAAAATTTGACCCTTGACCTTGAAGGATGACCTTGACCTTTCACCACTCAAAATGTGCAGCTCCATGATATACACATCCATGCCAAATATCAAGTTACTATCTTCAATATTACTAAAGTTATGGGCAATTTTTAAGTTTTTGAACGGACGGACGGACGAACAGACAGACTGACTGACGAACAGACAGACGGACAGTTCAAAAACAAAAGTTCTGTTTTCACGTCTTTTTTTTGGAGCGGAAAACACAAGTTCTGTTTTCCCGTCTCTTATTTTTTTGAGACTTGAAAACACAATCGTTATATTGTACGCACAAGATAATCGGCCAATCACAGACGCGGATTATATGGAGGGAACATTTGAAAACGTCCTAAAGGCAAGTTCTGATATAACAAAACATACTACTACTTCTACTACTACTACTACTACTACTACTACTACTACTACTACTACTACTTCTACTACTACTACTACTACTACTTCTACTACTACTACTACTACTACTACTACTACTACTACTACTACTACTACTACTACTACTACTACTACTACTACTACGACTACTACTACTTCTACTACTTCTACTACTACTACTACTACTACTACTACTACTATTACTACTACTACTACTACTGCTGCTGCTGTTGTTGCTGCTTCTGCTGCTGCTACTAGTAATACTACTACTTCTACTACTACTATTACTGCTACTACTACTACTATCACTATTGCTACTAATAATACTAATACTACTACAACTAATACTGCTGCTGCTGTTGTTGCTGCTGCTGTAACGTCTACTACTACTACTACCTCTACTACTACTACTACTGCTGCTGCTGCTGTTGTTGCTGCTTCTGCTGCTGCAACTACTACTACTATTACTACTACTACTACTACTTCTACTACTACTTCTACTACTACTACTACTACTACTACTACTATTAATACTACAACTACTACTATCGCTACTGCTACTGCTGTTACTGCTCCTCCTCCTCCTACTACTGCTACTGCTACTGCTGCTGCTGTAGTAGTAGTAGTAGTAGTAGTAGTAGTAGTAGTAGTAGTAGTAGTAGTAGTAGTAGTAGTAGTAGTAGTAGTAGTAGTAGTAGTAGTAGTAGTAGTAGTAGTAGTAGTATGTTTTGTTATATCAGAACTTGCCTTTAGGACGTTTTCAAATATTCCCTCCATATAATCCGCGTCTGTGATTGGCCGATTATCTTGTGCGCACAATATAGCGATCGGTTTTCAAGTCTCAAAAAAAAGAGACGGGAAAACAGAACTTGTGTTTTCCGTTCCAAAAAAAAAAGACGTGAAAACAGAACTTTTGTTTTCCCGTCGCAAAAAAAAAAAATAACTCCTGAAAACAGACTTATTTTGTGTTTCCCCGAGTTAATTTTTTTTTTGTGGCGACGTTGTGTTTTTCCGACTTTTTTTTTGAGCGGTGATGTCACCTTAGTGCCACCGTAGGAAGGTATCACGAGTATCCCGGGTAAAAAGCGGTCCGTCTTAAATGCGTATATGACTCATATCCGCGGATATGACCGAAAAGTGCGGATATGGATGAATACAGGCAATATCGACACTTTTTCTGCAATGTTTATTTCAATGTTTAATACAAAAAATACACAATATGTGTTAAATATGTTAGTATTGTCTCAAAATATAACAATTTAATAGACATTATCATTTTTCCAACTCTAAATTCATATCCGCGAACATGACGAAGTGCCAGAAGATTGTTTTAGGGCTACACACCAAAAACAATATAACCACGCCGACACCACATATGTTTTTAGTTGTATAAGTTTACATAATATTTATAGATTACATGTATTACATATATGAGTCATATACGCATTTTAGACGGACTGCTTTTTACCCGGGATACTCGTGATACCTCCCCGAATGGGAGACAACTTCTTAGTTACGAAAATCCCGAATAGTATATCATTTGACTAGGCTTTAATATTCAATGAAGCGAGCTACCTCCACGAAGCGCACGAGGAAATCGAGCATCGAGCGTGGGACTACTCGGATTAATGATGCCACGTGCGACATGTACACAGTCGAAATGGAGGCGCTTGCTAAATTCATGCACCAATAAATCCCAAATTATATTGTCATATGCACATGCAGAGTGATAATTGTAATTACATGTAGAAGGATTGAAACGCTCGTTTCTGCGCTTCATTGATGTAAGTATGTTAGTTTTGGTATTTAATTCGGCTTTATGCAAATCAGTTCCTCACAAAAACATGCACATTTTCAACTAGAGACAACTAAACATCCTACATTTAAAAGACCGGAAAGCGCGTTCAAGATAACACTTTTATAGCTGCAGTGAAGCATCAATCAGATACTATAATGGTGAGCATTAAAATCCGATTCAATAAAAACTTTATTCAGAATTAACAAAAGTTGAGCTTTAAATCTTCGCATAGAAGCTGATATTTTTAAATTATAAATATCTTATTCTAAATATCAAATTTAAAAAGCTGATTTATAAAACAACACAACAGCTAATGAGTTTCAGTCTGTTCTTCAGTATTTATTCAGAAAAAGTAAG
>NW_026273391.1:90000-95000 GCF_020536995.1 Dreissena polymorpha | reverse complement strand
AGCAATATTATTTCAAAGCTGGATTATGAGCTGATGTCAAGCATCACAGGCATGTAACAGATTAAGCGCACGTTTAAATAATGTCGATTAATTAATTGGAAACTTTGATCTAGGTGTCTGTGAATTTGTGTATTTGTTGTCATTTAAAATCTGCACATTGTATGTTTAAAGGTCCTCGCGTTGAAAGTCCTTAATTTGAAACGAACTTTTCCAGTGTTTGATATATGCAAATGAAGGTCCTCGTATTGCATGAAGCTGTCCAGTGTGTGTGAAATATGCAAATGAACGTCCTCACTCTAATGTCCTCGTAAGTGTAGCTCAGCAAGAGAGGTCCTTGAGGTGTTTTCTGTGGTAACTATTGCGTGTATTTTTAATAGAAAGTTTTCTTTCATACCTGTATCTGCGTATTAATTTTTTTGCAACAGCAAAAGGACAACGTTTTAATGATGTCCTCAAAAACCATGTTTAAGTCCAGGTCCCCGGAAAGGTACCTATACAAGCATGTGTTTGTGCATGCGTGCGTGCGCGTGTGAGTGTGCGTGTGCGCGTGCGTGTGTGTGTGCGTGCGTGTGTGTGTGTGCGTTCGTGCGTGCGTGTGTGTGTGTATGCGCGCGCGTGTGTGTGTGTGTGTGTGCGTGCGTGTGTGTGCGTGTGTGTGCGCGTGTGTGTGTGTGTGTGTGTGTGTGTGTGTGTGTGTGTGTGTGTGTGTGTGTGTGTGTGTGTGTGTGTGTGTGTGTGTGTGTGTATGTGTGTGAGGGTGTGTGTGTGTGTGTGCGGGCGCGTGTGTGCGTGCGTGCGTGCGTGCGTGCGTGTGTGTGCGTGCGTGCGTGCGAGGGTGCGTGCGTGCGTGCATGCATGCATGCATGCATGCATGCATGCATGCATGCATGCATGCATGCATGCATGCATGCATGCATGCATGTATGTATGTATGTATGTATGTATGTATGTATGTATGTATGTATGTATGTATGTATGTATGTATGTATGTATGTATGTATGTATGTATGTATGTATGTATGTATGTATGTATGTAGTATGTATGTATGTATGTATGTATGTATGTATGTATGTATGTATGTATGTATGTATGTATGTATGTATGTATGTATGTATGTGTATGTATGTATGTATGTATGTATGTATGTATGTATGTATGTATGTATGTATGTATGTATGTATGTATGTATGTATGTATGTATGTATGTAGTATGTATGTATGTATGTATGTATGTATGTATGTATGTATTGTATGTATGTATGTATGTATGTAGTATGTATGTATGTATGTATGTATGTATGTATGTATGTATGTATGTATGTATGTATGTATGTATGTATGTATGTATGTTGTATGTATGTATGTATGTATGTATGTATGTATGTATGTATGTATGTATGTATGTATGTATGTATGTATGTATGTATGTATGTATGTATGTATGTATGTATGTAGTATGTATGTATGTATGTATGTATGTATGTATGTATGTATGTATGTATGTATGTATGTATGTATGTATGTATGTATGTATGTATGTATGTATGTATGTATGTATGTATGTATGTATGTATGTATGTATGTAGTATGTATGTATGTATGTGATGTCTGTATGTAGTATGTATGTATGTATGTAGTAGTATGTAATGTATGTATGTAGTATGTATGTATGTATGTATGTTATGTATGTATGTATGTATGTATGTATGTATGTATGTCTGTATGTCTGTATGTATGTATGTAGATGTATGTATGTATGTATGTATGTATGTATGTATGCATGCATGCATGCATGCATGTATGTATGTATGTATGTATTCATGCATGCATGCATGCATGCATGCATGTATGTATGTATGTATGCATGTATGTATGTCGTACGTACGTACGTACGCATACATGCACGCACGCACGTATGCATGCATGCATACATGTATGTATGTACGTATGTACATATGTGACCATATGAGCATCTTGGTACTTCTATATGTTTTAATACAAATTCAATTAGTCGCTGCTGAGTGCAGAAGACCTAAAAGTTATACCTTATAGTGCCCATGGCATCAAAGGGCAATAACTCATCGAATCAGAATAATTAACATTGACATGAATAACATTGTTTTGTAGTTGTATTCAAATGTTTTCAGAATTATAGAAATGGTTAAAGTTAAAAAAACAACGTTTGAACGTCAATCATTTGGAGAAAAATATATCATAAACATACAAACACTATTGGCACTAACTAATCGAATCAGAATGATTACATTGACATGAATAACAGAGTTTTGTACTTTCATTCAAATGTTTTAAGAATTATGGAAAAGGTTAAAGTTGAATAAAGAAGAGCTGTCTCCATAGGATGACATATGCCCCCGAAAAATGCTTTAATAGAAGTTATTAGTATTTTTCGAAACCTAAACGCTGATTTTGAAACCTAAACGCGGACTCTAAGTTCAAGGTCAAGGTAAAGTCAAAGGGGTCAAAAATTGTGTGCGTATGGTAAGGTCTTGTCCATATATACATGCTCACCAAATATGAAGGTTACATCTGAACCGACATAGAAGTTAAGAGCATTTTTTGAAACCCTAACGCAGATTTTGAAACCCAAACGTGGACCCTAAGTTCAAGGTCAATGTTAAAGGGGTCAAAATGTGTGTGCGTATAGAAACGCCTTGTACATATACACATGCATACCAAATATGAAGGTTACATCTGAAGCGACATAGAAGTAATGAGCATTTTTCAAAAAAGTATGACGGACAGTCCGATCACTATATGCCCTCCTTCGGGGCAATAAAAATACAAAAAAAAACAAAAAACAAACAAACATTTGACCTCCATCATTTGGAGAATAATATATCATAAACATAAAAAAATTATCCTTGAAATGATATCCCTGCCAAATAAATTGTGTTTAAGGATGGGTGTAGAACTAAAAGAAAAGGTAAAAGTGAAGGGTTGTGCCTTTCCTCAATTTGTTTTTTTAACTCATTTGTACCTATGATGGGTTTTGCAGTCAACAAAATGCAGTTATTACAGATTCCCTTGGTGCATATCAAAGGAATGACTTAATAATGAATCAAATTAATGACCTTTGACCTCAATGTGTGACTTTAACCTTAGACACTAGGATTATGGGTGTTGAATGTGAAGCACCCCCAGATGATTGAGAACAACCATGGCAAGTTTCATAGCTCTGACTCATGTGTTAATGGAGATAAAGCTCTAAACTTATATTACAACGCATTTTTTTTTCAAGATATAAAGGGCCATCACTCCATTATTAACAGATGGCGTACAATGCAATTTGGCGTGCATCATCCTCTTATACATATATATACTCATACCAAATTTCAATAAAATCCGCCACAGCACTTCCAAGTTATGGCTCGGGACACAAAAGTGCCGGACGGACGGAAGGACGGACGGACGGACAGCGCCAAAACAATATCCCGCCGCCTATGGCGGGGATAACAAAATCAAGATTAACAAAACACATATCATGTTTAAACTTTAAAAAAAATGTCCCTCAATTACGTTTATCTAAAAGAACTGAACAAAAGTGTCACTATCTATGTAAAAGCCATACAGCACTAGTGATTGGATGAATCGTACTGAAAGTACTGAAGAACGCTCAATAAAACATTTGCGTTAAAAAACTAAACTAAAAATGAGCAAAAATAAACAAAACAATATAGCACAATAAAAACTGAACTAAAATGTTATTTCACAGTGAGTCGATATAAACTAATCCGGCATGACCATATTATTTGGGTACCATATACGCTTCCATATTTTTTAAACAACGCAATTTGTTCACATAAATTATATCGACTCTTTAGTTATGTCGCCATGTCAACATTATGTTACTTGTAAGTCATCAAGATATATGCCGTCATACAGTAAACAATACAGAAATAGTTAAATTTACAAGACGGATAAAGGTTAAAATATCGTCAGAGATTTAGGCTCTTATGCCAACATGCGGGTTGTTTAAGTCTTTACAACTTATCTTATGTCGACAAATCAACATAATTTTAGGCGTCATGCTCTTTTGAAAATGACTTGCCATCGTAGTTTTAGTCGACATGATGAGTTATTTTTGACGACATGACACATTTTTTATATCATGCCGTCATATAATGTTGACATCATCACAGTATCCGGGTGTACCATATACGTTTCCATAACTATCACATGTACACCTGTATGTTTAGATATTAATATATAACTAAATGATACATATTTAATTACACATCATCGCTCTCAATATAACCTTTCCTCGGTGAGCCTTCAAATAAAAAAAATAACCAGTGCTTTTCAATAGTGTTCTTTTAATATAATAGCTGGTCAAACAACTGCAACTCTGAATTTAATTACATCAAAAGGACTCACGTTATATAGTTAACAAAAAGAAGTATACCACCACCGACTTAATAGTAAAGAGAACAAATACGTTACTCTATTTGTTCGTTTATGATATTAGAGGCAAAAATAAATGAATGTGATAATTTTTATATAAACAGAAAATACAATAAGTTATAATTTATTTTTCTTGTAACTAACAGTATATAGCCGTTGAAGCCTATTAAAACCCATCAAACGAATGATATGAAATTCGCCCGCAAGATCTAAACATTTAAGTATACTTAAACATTACCATAGCTAATGATAGCACCTCTAGATTTCAGTAACCAACAACGTTTGTTTTAGTTTCGATATACAAGCATTATCTCTGACAATAATTGGTTGAACATTCACTTCCATAGATTAATGGTCTAGATGCTTCGTAACTGAACAATTAATTGACACAACCATGCTATTTTCATGTCGACTTGTCTGTATGTATGCATGTCGCCGTTAATTAATGGGTTCGCTCGACTTGTAGTCATTGGCCGCAATACATTTACATAAAAACCGTAAAAAACATGTTAGTTGATGACATTTAAATATTTGACATGTGAATTGATTTTTAGAAAAATGCATATTTTAATGCGAG
>NW_026273391.1:0-87500 GCF_020536995.1 Dreissena polymorpha | reverse complement strand
TTTTGGCTCTGTATGCATGACCTCATAAAAGTTGCATACATATCTTACCCGATTTGTCCGCATACAATTGGTTGTACTACGAAACTTTCAGAATCAACATTAGCGCCTTTTTTATGGTGTTTAATTGCAAATAATCAAATATTCGACCAAATACCACCACGATAGCACATGGTAGATACATACTAAAAAAACAACACTTTAAACCATGCATTAAACGTGATGATATGGTACTTAAATAATGCTTCTAATGAATAAGTGCATGTTTCTATAATTGCGCTTGTTATCATAGAAAACTGTTGCCAAGAAAGTCTTCACAGAAACAAGTTAACTTAACTTAATTAAAAAATTGACATGATCAAACGAGATAGAAAGTGACGTGTTTTAGATCATTATTTTGAACGTGGTTTCCGACCGCCTTGGGGCTTTGACATATGTCTGCATGTTCTATTCGCGCCTTGCCTCTGTATGTGTACATGCATTATAAACTATGAACTTAAAGCGGGTATATACGATTTTTGTATGTGTTTAATTGTAATTTATTGATAAAATATGTTACAATAACACAAAATAGGCAAACAAATTATACATTAAAGCCGAATTTCATAAAATGCAGCAAAGACAACTTAGCGCCCCGAGCCGATAGTGGCGTACATATTTTCCTACAATAACCGAAGCATTCGTCTTTGTATTATTAACCGTTAAACTACGAGGGGTTTTCCAGAAGGTCGTGGATTTTCGCTATAACTTATTAGTTTGCTGGTAAAAGTCAATGAAATTTACATATTATACAAACCAATTATCACGAACTTTATATATAAGCTAAAAATGCATGAATTCCATAAAGCGCGTTTGAAACGCGTTGCCATAGAGACCTCAGTAACGACATGCAGCGCACGAGTGTATTTTATTATAAGTATGAGCGTAACGCGAATTTAAATTTGGTTAAAATGTCGTTAATAAACAGAATTTACGGCAAATTTCACGTTACCGCGCCTAAGTCCTCCTTACAGCCCGGATTTGGCCCCTATGGACTTCCGCGTCTTCCAGGAAGTTAAATCAAAGTTGCGCGGCATTCGCTTTGCAAGTAAACATGAACTTACAGTTGCAGCAAAGCGAATCGCGTTGTCTTTTTACGCAGACTGGTATAGAGACACTTTTGACAAGTGGATTTCCCGACACATAAAGTGCATTCGCGTTGGAGGTGATTATGTGGAAAAGATTTGACAGTTGTTAACTTCATAACGTCATTGGCGTTGAACAGAAACGTTACACGTGCGTCGGTGTGCGCATTGTGCACATGTTTAAATCTCTGATATATATTTATTGTTTTATGTATTTGCATGATATTTGGAGAGTAGATTTTGAAAGGACGAAATATTCTTAACATGCTATTTGTTTGTCCATTTATGTTATCAAATGAAAGTTATAGCGAAAATCTACGAACGTCTGGAACACCCCTCGTAAGTTTAGATGCACATCGTACATGTATGCTATACATGCTGGCGAATTCGGCTGTACAGCCGTTTTCAATTTCAGAATTAAATATCTGGCTTATTTCGCATTTTTCGACACATGTTCTTCTTAACTTTTTTTAAATTTTTATTGAAATAAATATATAATAAGTTTTTTACACAGTCTACATAAATTCATAAATATTTGACAAAATCGTATATACCCGCTTTAACAAACCTCATTCCTACTTCCGTTGGTTTTTCATAAATATTTTTGAATTTTACAGATTAACTTCTTCTTCGTTCGTTTAGGTTTCGTATTGCTCTTTGAAATATTCGGCATAGATGTACATACTTTTTTAAATATAAGTGACTGTAAAAAAATATCCTCTTCCATCCTCAACTCCCTCCCCCCACCCCATAAAATACGATCTGTATGAAATTGGATTAAAAAATGAAAACATGATAATGTTCATATCAAACATTATTTCATTGACACATAAGTAGTTTTTTTTGAAAATTTTTGCATTGAAGTTAGTTTATGTTTTTTATAAAAGACTCAATAATGTAAGAAAAAAGTACATAATATTCATAGCCAAAATTATATATATATAACTGGTATGAAACTATACCTACTAAAACGACGCTTGAACAAAGTCATGAAACAAATAAAATAAACGATGCAATTAGTAGTTGCGGAGCCAAGATTTTGTAGTTTTACAAAACAATAATGAAATAAACAAACATACCTTTAGACGGAAGACGTTTAGATCCATGGAATCGCTGTCCATGGGCGTCCTCAAGCATCCATACGGTGCCGCCTGCCAATCACATCGGGGCTGCATCCGGGGAAGGCTGTGTGCTTCCGCAAGAGTCGCGACACACAAAAACAACAGATGTATGAGAATCGCCTTCATTTTTTAAGAATATAATAAACCGTCGTATAGTTAAAGTACCGATTAACGACGTTCGGTTAAATTAAACACTGACTGTCAACGTTCCCTTGGTAAAATGGTTCACTTACGTTGAAGAATTAGGCCATAAATAATTGCCATGTTTCGATATTTTCTAGAATTTAACTTAATGCTTTGG
The DNA here is from genome assembly GCF_020536995.1 of Dreissena polymorpha. Taxonomy (NCBI): domain Eukaryota; kingdom Metazoa; phylum Mollusca; class Bivalvia; order Myida; family Dreissenidae; genus Dreissena; species Dreissena polymorpha. Next base: position 84,957 of record NW_026273391.1, on the reverse strand, counting down.
GCAATGAGATATGCGTTACTGTTAATAAATAAAATAAAACATAAAACATGAATGTGTATTTAAACGTGAGGTTTTAACATAATGTCGAATATATTTTAACTGAAGTATCATTCAGAAAGGCAGGCAAACAAGTTGGCAGTATGGGAAGCAGGCAGGAACACAGATTGGCAAATAGGCAGGCAAGCTGGCAGAATGGAAAACATGCAATCAGGCAGACAGGAAGAAAAATTGGCAGATATGCAGGCTGGCAGTATGGAAAGCTGGCAGCCCGGCCGGGAGGCAGGCAGGCAGACAGGTTTGCAGTTAGGCACGCAATCTGGCTGTATGGAAAGCAGGCAATCAGGCTGGCAGGCAGACAGGTTGGCAGATAGGCAGGCTGGCAGTATGGAAAGCAGGCAATCAGGCTGGCTGGCAGACAGGTTGGCAGATAGGCAGGCTGGCAGTATGGAAAGCAGGCAATCAGGCAGGTAGGCAGACAGGTTTGCAGATAAGCAGGCTGGCAGTATGGAAAGCATGCAAGCAGACAGGTTTGTAGATAGGCAGGCTGGCAGTATGGAAAGCATGCCGTTAGGCAGGCAGGCAGACAGGTTGGCAGACAGGAAGGCAACCTAGCAGTATGGAAAGCATGCAGACAGGTCGACAAGTGGGCAGGAAGTCAGACAGGCTGGCAGAAAGGCAAGCAAAAGGCAGGTTTATAGACCGACAGGCAGGCTCGTATACAGCCCGCCCTATCGACCACCTTTGAATTCACTATATATTGTACCTGCGAATAACGCCCATCTGTACACAACGACCAGCGACCGCCATTTTACATTACCAAAAGCAGGCAGTGTGGTTTGCAAGCAGGCAATTCAGGAGGTTAACATATAGGCAGGCATGAAGTCAAGCAAGCAGGCAGTTAAAAGGGAAGGTAGGAATGCAGGCACGCAGGTAGATAAGCAGAATAGAAGACGGAATGGCTCGGAGTGAGACAGGCACGCAGGCAGGCAGAACGTTATACAGACAGGTAAGACAGGCATGAAAGTTAAGCTACCAAACAGATACAAAGGCAGACAATAAAGGCAAACAAGCAGTAATACACGCATGTTTGGCATGCAATATGAAATGCATGCAGAAAGGCAGTTAGAGAGGCAGGCATGTAGACATGCAGACAAGCGAGTGAATAGACATGGAGACAGGCAGAAAGGCAGACAAAGAGGAAGGAATTATACATGCAGACAGGCAAGTAAGTAGACAACTAGGAAGGCAGGTATGTATACATGCAGACAGGCAAGTATGTAGACATGTTGGCAGACAGGAATGCAAACATGTAGACATGCAGGCAGGCAAGTAAGTGGACAGATAGGCAGGCAGGAAGGCAACAATGTAGACATGCAGGCAGGCAAGTACGTAGACAGGTAGACAGGCAGGAAGGCAAGCATGTAGACATGCAGGCAGGCAAGTAAATATCCAGGTAGGCAGACAGAGAGGCCGAAATGTATACATTGAGACATGCAAGTACGTAAACAGGTAGGCAGAGCGAGAGGCAGGCATGTAGACAAGCATGCAGGTAAGTGAGTTGACATGTAGGCAGACAGGAAGGCAAACATGTAGACGTTCAGACAGGCAAGTAAGAAAACATGTAGACAGACGGAAGGCATCCATGTAGACATGCAGGTAGGCAAGTAAATAGACATGTAGGCAGGCAGGAAGGCAAACGTGTAGACATGCAGGCAGGCAAGTAAGTGGACAGATAGGCAGACAGGAAGGCAACAATGTAGACATGCAGGCAGGAAAGTTAGTAGACAGGTAGGCAGAGAGGAATGTAAGCTTGTTGGCATGCAGACAGGCAAGTAAGTAGACATGTAAGCAGGCAGCAAGGCAACCATGTAGAAATGCAGTAAGGTAGATAGACAGGCAGGTACGTCTGTATATAGTTGTTTATTATCGTCTGTTGTGCACAACACTTACATATATGAGCATCAATAAAGGGACAAAAAAACCTGTGCACCAGGACTATAACTCACATTGGCAACTACAGTTATTATTAACGCTGTATATTGCCTATTACTATTCAATACTTGTAATAATCACATATGACAATTGATAGCAATTTTCATGGATAACAATAGCCGTTTATAATACCAACACATATGTAACCAAATTTATAACCATCTTTGAAACGTTAAAATTTAACCAAAATAATTCTAAAAATTAAAAATTTTAGTTCATCAAAATCTGTTAACGTTTCCTGCTATGGTCTCAATTTTCTCATTGGTCGCTTTGAACTTCATTGTGCTAAATAATGAAAAAAAAAGTAGTGTTCCATCAACACAAATTTGTTTTAAAGTTTGGTAACAGCTCGGTACAACTTTATGTTTTTATCTGTATGCTTAAGAATTAATGCAACGTTGCACCAGTTAATGTTTCTATTTATATGCTGTAGAATGAATGCAGCTCTTAGCGACTTAGCTCGTTTTATACATGCAACAAGCGATTTGACAATAAAGAACAGATGTTGAAAGCATGATCATATGTGGTGATTATTTGAGGTATTTTATTGCTTGATATATGAAACGGGTGAGACAGTATAATTTCTGTCAATGTTGACGAAAAAGTTTAAAACGTTATATGTGCTTGATTTTTTGTCTTTTAAGTTTATTGTTTTCTTATCTTTAGAACATTTCTATTGCAATAAAGGCTTTTCTGCTACGGTTTTTAATATAAGTGAAAGGGATAATATTGCATCAAAATGAGTCGTAAATAAAAGTCCTGCATGTAATTGTTTTTTCCACATCCTATTGTCTATCAAATGATAATGTTAAATCAAATGATTGTCCAATACATTATTTGTATCGTCATGCAAGGGATCTTGGTCTCATCAAAAGACATGGAAGCTCTTAACCAAACTGTGCGTATATTGCGTAAGAACAATGTTCGCATTGCGCAGGTTAATTATCACATAATTATTGCATAAATAACCGTTTAAGTGAGCGTTACCCATAAAATAATTCAATCAATAATATTGCGTGTTTTGAAGCTGTAAGGACACATATGGATATTATTAATATAATATTTCTCCCCTAATAACGACATCCTGAAACGCACGGTGATAACCTGTACATGTTCTAAGCCTTAAACTACGCACGGTGATAAACTGTACATGTTCTAAGCCTTAAACTACGCACGGTGATAACCTGTACATGTTCTAAGCCTTAAACTTTTCTGAAATGTTCCGCGAGCTTACCAAAATATATCATGCAACAAATTTGCTTTGTATGGCTATATCCTTATGTAACACAATCAATAATAATAATTAAATTAAACCGATTAAGTAATAAATAACTGTATACAAACAGTACATCCTTATAAAGGAGTAGCTTAAACTATATACTACATACTTACGCTTAGAAAAGTATTCAATATGAACGCAAACCTAATTTTAAATATTTGAATGATGTATACATATTTAGGCCAATAGATTTGTTACTACCTGTACAAAGAGTATGAGCATGATTAATGCACACGCAATACATAAAGCGGTCTTGTTTATACAGATGTAAAGAGGGCTGGAAGCGTGTATCAGAATGTGTTAACCACACGTGTGACCAGGATATTGATGAGTGTGTAGAGGCACCGGGTATTTGTAGGCATGGAGCAGCGTGTGTGAACTCAACCGGTGTGGCATTTTAATGACTCAACAAAACACACGAATACAAAAAACTTAATGTGCATTTTAATGCATGTTTTGTCGCAGATATTGATATAAAATCTAACATTAGAAAAACCCTAAATGCAATAACTGATGGTATAAAACGTTATTGGCTTATCGACATGGTAAATTTAAGCAAATTTTGTTCCAAAAGCATGTCTCATCTCTTTCATTCTTCCCAATCATTTATGAAAAATCTCTGCAATGTTAATTTGACTTAGACTTTTAACAAGTGTATGCTGACAACAGAGTTAACAAGAAACATTTACTTTTGCTTTCAGTGAAGCTTGGAACATTTATATCACATTTCGTCTTTAATAAACGTTTGTACTCGTGAATACAATTCTATAATTCACTATATATTTTTTACTTTAGTTAATGCATAAATTAACGTCCACTGTATTTACCCACTTATGTTCAAAACTAATTATTTAAAAGAGCACATGTATTTATTTCTGAATCCGCTTTTCAGGAAGCTATATGTGCCTGTGCAACAACGAATGGTCCGGGTGCAACTGCACATATGGTGACTGTGCCAATGGCGGAGTTTGTATAAATGACAGCTGCAGTATGTTGTCAGGTGAAAACTGTTCTCTTCTGGTCAGTAAATCGTTGTCATCAGAGACCACAGTGCATGTGCCTTTATCGACGCCAAAACAATCAGAAGAAATCAAAGATATGACGTGCTGTAGTTGTTGATATATCTGTTGCTGAAGACAATCAGTATACTAACTCTTTCATTAAAGATGTTTCCTCAGAGTTTGACGGCATTGTGGCTTGTCTATGTCTATTTACTTATATTGTACATATTATTAAAAAGAACACCCACCATAACGAAGCGAACAAACAGACACAAAGTATACCCAAACTCAAAATATTGTATTGTTTAGAATTACTCATTATTCAATACTGATAAACGCATACAGAATTACATATGAAATAATATATGACATTGCTTATAAAGCCCAGGACTTTTGTATAGGTGGTTAGGTGAGCGTTATGTTTTAGATTTTGTATCCATCGGATTCGTTTACTTTTGCAAGTTAAACGTTATTACATATTTGTTTAAACATTACCACATAGCTTGTCTTCATGATCTTGTTATGAAACGAACTGGCCTTTAAAAGATCAAAATAATATGTACTGAAAGCCGGTTGAAGCTTCATATTTATCTTTTTTTAGTTGCTGTCTTAATCCAATACGTTCTACGAATGAAGCATATTAACCAAGAGCTCGTGATGGGAAGCGTGAAGAATTCCAAAAAATTACAACTCCTCCCTCATAATTTAGAATTATGATATGAACTTAAATACATAGTCAGATATGATTACATTTAACAAGTATGTGTATGTGGATTATTGCAGTAACCAAATGCTAACACCAATAGTCGTGTCGACAGTAGCCGGTATCCTTCTCGTCGGGTTTGCCATGGCGGTAAATTACCAATTTAAAATCAAGAAGAAAACAGCACCTCTATTTGTACATAAAATACAATGGAAAGTATCCTTAAAACTCCCGGAACATGCAAACAGGTCACAAGTAAAATCAGCACCATGTCTTTGGTATACGTGCCGGTACACCTAATGTGTCTTCAGAATTGTTTTGTTTGAATATCCTTTAATGTATTATTATAAATAAAGATGGCACACTAACTTACATAAAATAATACACATGCAGTTGTAATGATTACATTCTCTGAACGGTACGTTGCGGATTGTTTTTTCTTTCAATAGTTGTGTATTTTTCTTTGTTAGAACGGTTACTCCAGCCTTGGAGGAAAATACTTGTTTATTTTACGTTATGTTTGCATAAATATATATTAGCGATTTTCAAACATATAAGCCGCGCCCTGGGAAATCTGTACGTTATGCATGTGAGTGACTTTTTATCCCAGATCAGCATGTGCATTCCGCACAGTTTAATCAAGGACGACACTTACCGCTTTTATGAAATGTTTCTATTAAGGGATGTTGCGGCAGTTTATTTAACCGAGGATATATTTATAGCAAAACCGATGCTATTCTCACAACCCAATAGTTTTGTTATCAGAATCATCACAAATTAATGACCGAGTAGGTTCATAATAGGTACTCAGTGGTTCGATCCCAGGTGAAGTTAACTTTTTTTTCTTTCTTTTATTTCATTCTTGTTTTTTTCCTGGAGCTCTTTAGTCCTGTTGTTTACATTAATAAATTAAAAGCATTTAATCACAAACTTCAAAACATGCCGAAATTTGACAACAAGCCCTGTTATTGATGATTAAGGTTGAGTTTGATACTGTATGGTCTTATGTTTGTGATTAAATATTGAATTAATGTTGTTTTTTTTTGTAAACTGTTGTGATCCCAATTAAGATAGCAAACAATCAATAATGTTTATGCACATCTCTAACAGTCTATGTACCGGTACTTGTGTTTCACCTTATTGCTGTATTTTATGAAATTTGACATAGACGGTAGGGATAGTAAAATAAAAAAAGCTCTGTTAAAATGGCGGTGACCCCTTTTTTATTTTTGTTTTATGATAACAATACGTAGATGAACATATTTGAGCAGTTTCGCAAAGAGTTATTAGATAGAACTTTTTTAATTCCATTTTTGTGGTTAAAATAGTAAACATTGACGTGTTTTGGGGTGACATAAAAATTATAAAAATTTAATTTCATAAAATTTAACTTGTGTTCTCCATTTTTTTTGGTAGTTTGTGGTTTAATAAAATGGTATATGATATATCTTAGCTTATATTATGTCTACATGTTGCCAATTGCATAGGTGATTAATCATTTTTATGCAATTAGAGATTTTTCAGTTTTAATGAAAAAGTACATGTTATATAATGGTGAATACAATCAAAACAAGGCCGGTGACCCTATGTTTTTATTTCATTTTTCATATGATATTAGTATGTATTACTCAAATATAAATTTTGAGCAAAAGTTATAAGATGCAAAAAAAAATCAGCAAAACTGCAGCAACACCCCTTAAAGGATGTATTTTCTACCAATAAAACTCCAGTGAGGAGTTTTATTTATAACTCAAGTAGCCGATGTGGATTGCACGTGCTATTCTGGGATTAAATTTGACGCAAATGAATGAAACCCATCTTTCCCAGAACGAGGATTACAAATTCATTGTGTTTTTGGATTAACAGACCCAGCAGATTATTATGCAACTGTATATACATGTTTACGCAACATAATTATTGTTCTTTTATGGGATATTTATTCATCCGTTTTATGAATTTTGTTTTACAAAATCGGATATAAAGGTTACAATATACTAAACATTTTTGGAGTGCAATGCTATACTGTCTAAAAACATGAACATCATTTATAAGAAGACACAATTCTCTGTAGGGGCACTTGCCATGGCTTTATTTTAGAATGTTTCTTTGTGCATGTGGTAGGGAAAACATTGATGTTTAACAGAAATTCCATGAACTGGATAGAAGCCGGTAAATAGATGGCCGTAAAACAGTGACCGCTGATTCGCGTCGAGTTCTTTCTTGCATAACGGTTGACCCCCCTTTTTTATTGTATAAATCATTGCGGCTTGGAATGCTCTTTAAGAAAAAATATGGTTATGGGGATGTCTATGCGCAAAGTTTTATTTTATTTTCTGTTAAAGTCATTGCTTTCACATTGAATTTGTGTAGGAAATCTTTTAGTATATTGTGACCTAAACTAGCGTTGGGTTAAATAGAAATATCGTCTGAACTTTCAAAAAATGAATGTCAAAGATGATTTTTTGTCACTTCTTGGCAAAAGATTGGAAGATAAGTCTATTAAATGTATCAATTCAGATTGTTTAGTATGGAATGGATGCATTTCTAACAGATCCCCACCCTACTATGGGCGAATCAAAGCTAAATTGCCTTCGAGTGTATATCAAAGACATACTTGCTACACCGTGTAGTCTTAATGTGCTATATGAAGTCAGAACTGAGCCCCAGTGACTCTGTGAGCCATTTATGCAACAGAAGCTTGTGTGTCAAGCCCGAACATTTAAACATAGAACCCCATTCCACCAACATGGATCGGAGGACATGTTTTCATCGGACAGTGTAGGGGGCATGGGGCTGAGCCAGCCTGCATATTTGGTAATTGCATGAATACCACAAGCTTCACCAAGCGTCTATTATTCATATAAATACACTTAAAGTACATAAATGCCTTTTTTCCCTTCTATATCTATTTTAATAAGGTATTTTTGCCATTTTAGGTAGAGGAAACCTCGAGGCTGATACACGGGTCACGTTATAGGTCTTTTTGCGAAGAAGTGCCAGATCAGGTAGTATTTACACTTTATTCTAATAATCACACAGTCAACTAAGCATATTTATGATGTTTAAGATGTGGGAGACCTTCAAAATCAGGTTTGGGGTCACTTATGCCCTTGCCATAATGCAATTCCTCGTGCAACTTGTAACGATAGTTGCGAGTCCTGGCACGTAAAGCTCGTCCTTTGATGGTAGCGGATGTTCGCTTTCGGTTGAGGTCATTGCGGTCCTCATAGGCTAATTGCTTTATAACCTAGCCTATTTTAATAAGGTATTTTTGCCATTTTAGGTAGAGGAAACCTCGAGGCTGATACACGGGCCACGTTATAGGTCTTTTAGCGAAGAAGTGCCAGATCAGGTAGTATTTACACTTTATTCTAAAAATCACACAGTCAACTAAGCATATTTATGATGTTTAAGATGTGGGAGACCTTCAAAATCAGGTTTGGGGTCACTTATGCCCTTGCCATAATGCAATTCCTCGTGCAACTTGTAACGATAGTTGCGAGTCCTGGCACGTAAAGCTCGTCCTTTGATGGTAGCGGATGTTCGCTTTCGGTTGAGGTCATTGCGGTCCTCATAGGCTAATTGCTTTATAACCTTTGACCCCTGCGTAAGGTTTGCATGAAGTTCCATGGTTTTTGCAATGACAGAGTTAGCATAGCTATTGTTTAATTTGTCCGTGAATGCGACCTACACAGTTGCGTGAGAAAGTGACAGACTTAGGATTAACGGCTTGATATGACCTGTTTGCTGCTTCGCACTTTTGAGTTGTGGTTAAAAGCTTGGTTGCGTCAAGAGCAGCTGGACCTAAAACCATTTCAAGGCATTTTCTAAGGACATGTTGGTCACTGTCAACCATTTTAACCTTGACATTGTTTGGCATGAAATTCTTTGCTTGCCTATTGGTACCAGCACAGACATAGCTGTATTTTGCACAACTGGCACCACAGTAACCATTGAAACATAGAATAATGGTTGAGATAACATTAACCATGACCTTCTTTAGAGTTATGATGTCACCCTGTAGTTTTTTGTGGGCAGCTTTAAGCTCAGCAATACACCTAGCCTTGACCGAGAGAGCGAATCGACTCCTGATGTTGCACTTGGAGTGACCCTTGAGCATGCCCTTCGAGAAAGGTGCTTTGTTCAGCTCACGCTTCAGCGAGTTGCCTAGGTGCCTAAGATCCCTAAGATGACCAACATTGTGACCCTGAGACTTTCGAACACCTTGAATTGCTCTACTGTCCCCATCGCAAGTAAAATTGGATATTTTAATGTCCTGTGAGATCAGGTCTCCCATCACCTCATTATATTTCCCTTCGTCACCTATCGATTCCCGCTCGGAAACATTTGCAGTACAATGCCCCCTATGATTGGGGCACTGAACAGGTTGACCTTTATTTCTTAGCATTGATGAAGTCCTACAGAGTTTATTTGAAACCAGAACCCCTACAATTTGTTTGTTTTTGGTGTTATTTTCGCACATTGTGCTTATGGCAATGGTTCCGGCTTGAAAGGGTGTTGCGTCCGACTTAAAAATTTGATTGTTATAGCATGTGTCCCCTTCGACATTGACCAAAGTGGGATCTTGTTGACCTGTTTTGGCATTTTCAGCCACCAATTTTTTTCTTATGTCGCACATACTTCTCTCATTGAGGGATTTCATGGCAGTGTTGACCTTGTTGGCTTGTTTTTGCATACCCAGTGGAGATGGAGCGATTATATTAGTAGTATTCAGAACTCTGCGGAAACCTGTGTTCCCAATAGATGTGCTAGCAACACCTATTTGGGACCCTACATTTATCTGAGCTGCCTTTCTGCCCCTTGTACTTGATGGAACCTCATTGTACAGCTTATAATGCATGCCTACATATTTGCATTTTGTACATAGTAACCTTTCCCTCCAGCCTAAGCCCCACTTTACGGAAGCACTGCCATCAATGACCAAGTCGCCCTTACATTTATCACTTCTTAACCTATGCTTTTTATTTTCAGAGGACATCATTGACTGTAGTAGGGCTGGGACATAGACCTTGTTCGTAAGTAAGTCAGGATGAACTTTGGATGAAGCAGGAACACGTAACATGTTTACATAGCGAATCCTGCTAGCACGCGGACGCAAGGGCTTAGATTGGGTTTGAGAGCCGTCTACATCCCGAAAGGTAAGAATATTTTCATTGTAAGCTACCCTCGCTTCAAAGGATGACCTTTCTAACCTTACGTATGTGTAGGAGTTTGACCTCTTTTCAAAATGATGTTTTTTACCCTTGGCTGGACCAGGTCTGCCAGGCTTAAAGGCGAAATTGAGCAAGAAATTTTTCTTTCGCTTGGTTATAAACCCCATTTTCCCAGATTGCTACCTTAAAAAAAAGTCAAAGAACTTATTTTAAACCCAAAGTATGCAAGTTAACAATCCCTTTAACCTCTAAATGTGAGCAGGCAAAGCAAATTGACTACCTGCTGCAGTTTAAAGGCATCCATTACTTTATATACTATAATAGATAATTGGGCGCCTTTAATTAAAGGGGCTGCGACAAACAAGATGCTTTGTAGATTTCACACTTTATTGGTGTGAAACAACAAGTTATTAGAAGCTGATTGATTTCCACACTTCAAAGTATCTTTGATCTCTCATTTTGACCAATTTGTTTATTGTCTTGGCTGAAATTGGATTTTTTTTTGGTATGAATTTGACATTTTTGGGGCGATTTAAAAAAAAACACACAAAAAAGACATTATCAAAATTGCTTAGAGTGAAAATATCTAACAAATTCATTTTTTCCCCACCCCGCATAAGCCCCACGTGCATGTCTATTTGGTTTGTTTTGGTATTTTTTTGCAGATATTGAACACAACAGCTTTAAATCTTAAAGAGACTTTTACGCTTAAACAGGCCTAAAATGGCATTCTTTGGACTGGAAACACCCGCATGAGAAAATATTATATATATAAACTTAATATTTTACTGCAATATGCATAGGAAGATAATAATATGCAAGAAAAACACATTTTAATCAGAACAAATTTCTTCTTTAGGTTACAATATACTAAACATTTTTGGAGTGCAATGCTATACTCTCTAAAAACATGAACATCATTTATAAGAAGACACAATTCTGTGTAGGGGCACTTGCCATGGCTTTATTTTAGAATGTTTCTTTGTGCATGTGGTAGGGAAAACATTGATGTTTAACAGAAATTCACTCTTTTGCTTGAAGGTTGGAGACCACATGAGACTTTGACATATGGCGGGAAACCCTCATGAACTGGATAGAAGCCGGTAAATAGATGGCCGTAAAACAGTGACCGCTGATTCGCGTCGAGTTCTTTCTTGCATAACGTATGACACCCCCTTTTTATTGTATAAATCATTGCGGCTTGGAATGCTCTTTAAGTAAAGGTATGGTTTTGGGGATGTCTATGCGCAAAGTTTTATTTTATTTTCTGTTAAAGTCATTGCTTTCACATTGAATTTGTGTAGGAAATTTTTTAGTATATTGTGACCTAAAATGGCGTTTCAGAAATATCTTGATAAGCTTCGGATCACCTGTAGTGCAGTGTGATACCATTAACACGGTGCTTATTCATTTCAAATGCAATCTTGGGAGCGAAAATACAGTTAACCGAGAGTTATTGTTCGCATTTTGAATGTTATCTACATTACTTTGTATTTAACTGACGTTATTGTTTACATGCGTATATTTTTAAGCCCCTGATATTCTTTTGTGCATGGTTTTTAAACAGACGAGCAAAGACTTCAAGGAACATCATGATGATAAAACAAAATCGTGTGTTATAGAATATGTTTTTTGAGAATGCTTTCCATGTTAAATTATTAGTCGAATACACATTGATAAGAGAAGAATATCATCCGAAAAAAATAGTTATCATAACCGAATGGTTTATTTTAATCGGCATTTTAATTTCCGAATTGATTTGCGAGTGGTTTGCATTCTAGCACGCCTATTAAGCAATTCCTCATTATTATAGCCCTCGTCTTTTTTTAATTAAATAACATCATCAAATTCATGACGTAACACAATATGTTCGTAATCTGTGTTATCATATTCTATTATCAGGGAAGATAAAATTGGTTTACATTGGTATTAAAGTTTTATTGATAAAAACTCACGTACTGCTTAATAAATTATTAGCGTTATTGTGATTTCCATATGACATTATAAAGAAAACTAGATGGCAATAAATGTAAGTACATTCCATATGGTTAAATAGTATTTGCTACTAGGAATAAACGGCCACCGGAAAAACTTTGCGAAACCGAAATTTCGCAAACTTAAGTATCCTTTTTCTTGAAGGTTTGCTTATTTGTGATAAAGTATAAGATAAAAGTCTAACTTGTGATTAATAATTGGTTATTTTTGCTTGTTAAATGCGTTTTCTTCACTATGAACTTTATTTGCAAAGTTGGGGTTCCCATGGGATTTTTGTAATATCCCATGGGATTTTTCATTATCCCATGGGAATTTTGGTTTCTCCCATGGGATTTTTCTCCAGCTTTTTTTATGGGAGAAAAAATCCCATGGGATTTTCAAAAACATAAAACACGTTCGTTTGTGCTTAGTTATCGATTTTAAGCATTGTTAAAGCATTTGTGCTTATTTTCGTTCAATTTACTTTGATAGAAAAAAAATCCCCTTTTTTTATGGGAAAAAAAAATCATGGGATTTTTTTCTGATTTTTAGAGATTTATTCATGTAACCTTCAGAAACACTACCTTTTAACAAATGATGAGCATTTCTCGCGATTTCAACGCGTTATATCGTGTTTTAAAATAATAAAAAAATCCCATGGGATTTTTTTGTCCCATGGGATTTTTTTGTCCCATGGGATTTTTTTTCCCATGGGATTTTTTTTCCAATGGGATTTTTTTTAAGGTATAAGTTTCTAAAAGCTATATAATAATAATAATTATAATAATAATAATAATAATAATAATAATAATAATAATAATAATCGTGCTCAATATGATGAATTTGTACTTTTAAGCGACTAACATTTTTATTCGAGCCGATCGTCGAGTCCGAATGGTGAGTATAAGAGCAATTTACCAGTACAAATAAATCTCACTTGTGAAGAGAACGCTACCGTACTATAAAATAATCTTGATAATAAGTCATATCATTTCTCGACAGAAAATGAAAACAGTATCCATATTGATGTCAGCAATGTCCCCTGCTATGATAAATATTGACAAAATGAAAAACCTTGACAATAATTCCGTGTCGAATACGCATTAGATTATAGCAATCAAATTCATATAAGCATTGATAAGATAATTTGCGAAAATGGGTCTTATGTCAAATACGGCAAGCGTAGCTCCATTCCATAATGTCCGGTATTAAGTCACGTCAAGTTTCGTGGTCGAATTATAGCATAATAATCATTTTCACATTACGCGAATCAAATGAGTTTCCCTACATATATTGTGTTAAAATTTATGTTACACTAATGTGCGATGATGAAAAGGGGATTTCGGTAATTTTACATTCGCCCGCCTAGTACCGAAATCCCCATATTTACGCCTTAAAGGGTCAATAGGTCATCGGTATGAATGGTTTTTGACTTCACATGAATGTTAAGGTGCAAAAAAATGATATTAATTTTAATTATTAAGCACTCTTGACAGCATTAAGTTGCCTCTCAGTGGGGATTTCGGTAATTCTACACTAGAACTTAAACGCGCGCCGGTACCGAAATCCTGCTGTACAAACCTTCAAGTGTCAACAAAATTATTATAGTGTTTTTTTTTCATTAGCAACCAGTGACATGTATTATCTCCCATTCGGTTACTTCTTTTGGAAAATAATTAGCGGGGATTTCGGTACTGCTACATTCGTACGCCCAGAGCCGAAATCACCCATGTTTACGCCAATCCCCCATATTACGCCTTAAAGGGTCTATATGTCATTATGTTTGGGTTTTGGCTTTGCATTAATGTTGATTTGTACACAATCATATTAGTGTTAATCATTTAAACACTCTTATCAGAATATTTTTTCCATTATTAAATAGTTTATTAATGTGAAAAATGTGTAAACGAATGTAAAAAAGGTAAAATGTACATTTAAAACATTGGTTACACAAAAGTATATGTAAATATAACATGACATAGTAATAATAAGTCTTCAGAAAGTATTTTCCAAACAAATCTGATGAAACAAATGATATCGTACTACCTTATTTACAATATGCTATACACTTTTGCAATTTAGTTATCAATGTTTAATCAAAGCATAAATCAGGATAATATGTTGCCTCTTAGCGGGGATTTCGGTAATTCTTAACAAGCACATAAACCCGCGCCGGTACCGAAATCCCCGCTGTACAAACCTTCAAGTGTAAAAAAATACTGATTTAGGTTTAAATAAAGGGAACAATAGTATTTTTGGCCACCAAAAAGCACGTCCGCGTCAACAAAACGATTGAAATTATGTCAGAAACCCAGCTTTTCATTGTATATATTGCAATACAACATCGGCCGCCGAGAGCGGAATACTGCGCTTGGCCGCTAAACAATGTGGATTGCATCAAATTAAATGTCAATTTTCGATTTTATTACAAAAATAAACACTGCCTTCTTATAAATATGTCAAGCACGTACACTTAACAAAAAAATCGATATATCTTTATGTAATGTAGAAAAGTAAAGCGCTTTATATATAACAATGTTTTATAATGTCTCTCTGGTTGAGAAAAAAAACTAAACAAAACCATGTAGAACATATATGTTTTCATAATTAAAATTTTTTTTTTAATGATGCACGTGATGTTTTATAATTGATATAAGTTCACGTGTCATTGAACGAGTTAAGGGAGAGATGCGAATTAAATTACACATAATTAAAAAATGATACTATACTGTCAGCTTGATTTATAAATTGTGTTCCATCGCGCCAATATATTCATTGTTCCATGAAATTGTGTATAAAAGCAAAACGATTGAAATTATGTCAGAAATCCTGCTTTTCACATGAAATGATCTTTAACACTTTATTTATTCCAATCAGGTAATTAATAATAATAGGGGAAGTCTATACTGTGTATTAGAAACTTGTTGTGGTGATCCCTATCTTATCCGCTCAATACACAACCACCTGGCTACTGTACAGAAAAAATTAGATTTACTTCCAAAATAACTGATTTCATTAATTGCTAACTTGTTGTCTACATTTTAAATTAACAACGATAATGGATCAACATCACTGTTGCACAATTATTAAGTTCACAGTAATCTGTACTTTAAATAGATAGCCTAATTAAAGACGGTGCTAATAAAGAACAAAGCGTGAATGTGGATATTAAGAAATTAGATCCTTTTTTGCATGACACTGGCAGTATATCATTTTATCTTATATAAATAAGCCACATTTAAGACATGAATATAATTAAAATAAGACACATTTGCATCTTTCATTTCTTGAAAAAAAAATAAGCACGCAGTCACATATAAATAAGATACATTGAAGACACAGAAAAAAATAAATAAGACACATTTGCATCTTTCACTAAATTTTCTTAAAAAAACATGTGAAACTGAAGAAAAACATTTATTACTGACACATTATTCTAAAAGTCGACTGACAACTTAAGTTCAAAGAGGGATTTACAATTAAATAAGATCCATTTTCGCATGATGCTGGTTGTAGAGCAAGCAATACATTTCTTACTGACACATTATTCTAAAAGTCGACAGGCAACATAAACTCAAAGAGGGAACCACAATTAAATAAGATCAATTTTCGCATGATACTGGTTGTATAGCAAGTAGTCACATATTAACTACAGCTTGCATTAGTTGCAATAATTTTGTTAAGTGCGCGTGCTTCTGAACGTTGCGTTAAGCGAGAGTGTTGTCATTTTGTTAGTTTTATATTTTGGTATTATGTATGATTATTGCTTGTTTTGAATTTGAAA
Organism: Dreissena polymorpha; assembly: GCF_020536995.1. Taxonomy (NCBI): domain Eukaryota; kingdom Metazoa; phylum Mollusca; class Bivalvia; order Myida; family Dreissenidae; genus Dreissena; species Dreissena polymorpha. The sequence goes on along the minus strand of NW_026273391.1, from coordinate 69,050 downwards.
TAAACGCTTTCTGGCAAATAAGCATCGTCTTAATTTTAATACAAATAATGAACATTTGACATACAAAATGTCCAATAACATACCGGCAATAACATTATATATATGTTAATTTCTGTGCATGTTTATAGCGAAATTATAGCCGACATCGGCAGTTAGGGAAATTTAGTGACACACTTTAACACATCAAACATGCATGATAGTTCTTTTTTCATATGATATTCCCCTGGTTGCTTACCGGTGTATTGGTGCAGTTGATAACCCCGCCGGGACTACAGTAGGGTGCTAATACACACGTGTATCGTGTTCAATACAATCGTCTTAATTTTAATACAAATAATGAACATTTGACATACAAAATGTCCAATAACATATCGGCATTAACATTATATATATGTTAATTTCTGTGCATGTTTATACCGAAATTATAGCCGACATCGGCAGTTAGGGAAATTTTGTGACACACTTTAACAAATCAAACATGCATGATAGTTCTTTTTTCATATGATATTCCCCTGGTTGCTTACCGGTGTATTGGTGCAGTTGATAACCCCACCGGGACTACAGTAAGGTGCTAATACACACGTGTATCGTGTTCAATACCCGATCCATGCTACAACGTGTAAGAACGGGAATTTCGGTAATTCTAACTTTTTAAGCTTGCGCACCTCTAATGGGCACATATCCAAATATAATTTAATTAATTATTTTCCTAATCAGCATCATTTCACTGAACTACATGCACATTTGTAGGTAGCTTTCCATGCTTAAAAAAAAATAAACCGATTTTTTCAAAACCACCCTCACGCTCGGCTTTTGTCCAGTTTATTTTCACCCCTGGGGTATATAAAAGTTCCATAATTCATTCAAATTTCCAAATATGGGCATGCAGTTGGTGTGTACAGATGCAGTAAAGGTGTTTAAAGTTAAAACAAGATGAAATAAGTATTATTTTACAGACATTTATTTTTTACAAATTTTAATCTATGGAATAGCGCCATGAAATGTAAGTGATTTCAGCCAAGTAAAAATTGGGTCGGTTAAAAACAAGTGTCATAAAATTCAAAATAGTATCATTTAAGTTATATTTTAAATTAAGTTTTTATAGAAACACTATATACAGCAAAAATACCAAAAAATAAACAGATTTACCGTTTACTTTTTGAAATAAAAATAAAAATGCAACATGCATCATTCGTATTTTCAGCAGTAAATTAATCAATTTAGCCATAACGTTGTTTTAATTTTAAAATTGAAGGATGTGCATACAATTTTCAACATATTTAACAATAAACATAGCTTATGTGCTATATTAAATCAAATTACGTTAGAAAAGAAATAAAACGCGTCGCAAAAAGTATGCGATGTCGGCAGGAATCGAACCTGCGCGGGAAAATCCCAAAAGATTTCAATTTCATCGCCTTACCAATCGGCCACGACAACTTTACATCTGTGTAACCTTAAATTAGATATATATAAGTAAACAGGTAAAAAGGCTCGCTCGATCTTTGAAGAAATCGCGAAATCGTATTTTTCAGATGATAATTGGATCAAAGTCAATATTTATAGTGAAAATAATGTAATCTAAATGAATAAGTTAAACATATATCAAAATTCGAAGTTTGAAAAAAAATAAAATGCATCTCTCGGAAATAAGCGATCATTGAAGATCGGCAATGGCTTATGTATGAAGTGAAAGGACAGTTGAAAGTTTCCATTTTGCACGTTAATGATTCTGATAATATGGTGACAAAGGCAGCAGTCCTATGCAGTATTGTGTTTGACCGGAGAGTAGCGTGATCTGTGTCGGTGTTGGGCGCTCTGAGGGCGCAATCCGGCTACATAGGTACATAGAAACCTCTTGAGGCTATAGTCCATGGATCGGGTTCGGCAGACAGGGAACATGTAAATTTTTCGGCGTTAGCTGTATACGCCAGCTTTTCACCTTAGCCTGACCTTTGTTAGCGTCCAATAGAATTCAAATAAAACTTCCCGCGGCCAAGTACAGATGAATACACTTCATTGACTGCATTGGCTGATTTGAGAATACGACCAGAACATTGGAAACATGTCCGCGTCTTTGGAAAACTGTTTAACTGCGTGTTCAGCATGAAACAATTTTATATCTAATGAAAAGGCTTAATAGATAGAACAGTTTTACACTCAATCTCGACATCAATACAGTTTTTGCGTCCACCTTTTATTTTCAGAAGATTTTCAGCGCGAGAACGTTTGCATTTAAAGGCTATGTTCTCATATTTAGTACTAACTTCCATATTCCTGTCAACATGTTAACATGTTAAAGTATAGAGAGCAGTGTAAGCGAAGACTCACTTTAATGCATTGCATTTCAACTCGCGAGGTATATCGGGTCAATTTGCGGTCACTGTGTGTGAATGTCAGAGTTTACATACAGGTCATCGCTGCGTCTCTACCCTATGTGCTGATCTGAGTTCGCGGCCAGGAAAATAATCGTTACATAATAAAGACGCTATAGCGTGAACTAGGTGAACTGGAATTTTCTTTAGACCAGACAGATGTTAAATGAAGATATCCAGCATATGGTATGTCAATAACAGATTCTTAATGTGTTTTACAACAATACCATGATAAATATTATTTTTAATTAATTTAACAAGAATTATGCCATCATATTGTCTAATGAATTAAGCATGAGCGCAATGATTCTCGATACTGTTAATAATCGAATCAAATAGCAACGCCAGACAAACCACTAAAACAGGTTTGTTCGAAGAACGCGCGTATAAATATTTAAAATATGTACGGATACTTCGCGTGTGGCCGGTTGACTCATATGTTTCACTTCCATTCTTCTTTTGGTTTTCTGTTTTGTATCTATACGTTTATGACCAGCAATATGTAATAATGTAAAATAAGCCGCGAAAACTCCGCGTATCATCCCGTACTGCGTTTGCTGCAGCTAAGAACTGCACAGAAAAAGACATTCGCTATCTTTGATCTCATTCATTGAAGTCTTTACCTATCATTAACTGCAACCACAATCAACGCCGTATATCTTTTTTAAAGATATTTCTTGTTATATGTATGTTTTATATCTTAATTACCTAAACGTATATTTATCCTGGTTACTTATTTACTGAGGTATGAGTTAGTCGCAATGATTGTAGATACGTTGTACTATATTTAGTAAGTATTTGGAGGACGAGTGGCACGGGCACGCGCTTTAATATCACTTATGCAAGGAACGCGTATTGTTTATATACGTATTTTTGATATTCCGATAGGCTTAAGGGAGGTAACTTATTCAAGTAAAACGCGATATTTTTGCAATGCCTTTTTATAACTCTTGTTTAATTAATTACATACGAATATACAGCTAAATTTAAGATGATTTTTACCAGAAAAAAATTTCGGAGAAAGATATATTGAGATTTTGATATTCCATAGAATGCGAGTCTCCATATATATTTTCTATTGCAGGGGAGGTAATTTAAAAATTTTAAAGTCTCCGAATTGGTCTTTGTTGTATCTATTTACGTTTATTTTCAAGCTTATGGCGATTAAAAAATTAATTATTATTAGTATATGCTCACATGGATATTGGTACGGATATATCGTGTTCATATAACTGTTACTACATCCATTTCATTCATCATTCAGGTCGGGCTACACAAATCTCGTGAAGAGGCCAGTAGGACCTGTAAACAAACTCTCATACACACACTCTTCACTCATCGTGGCGCTCTCGCATGTCTGAGGCGATATATAAGATCGATGTCATATATAATACTGTATTCGCTGGTATTTTCGGTTGATATGTTTGATTGCTTAGGACGCAATGAATATAGTGTATTTATATTTAATCGAAGTGAGCACATTGTTGTTTCTGGCGGTATTCAATTTCTGGTAATAGTTTCGCGATTAAAGACGTCGGTTCTCGGTTAGGTGTGGAATGTTCTTATTTGTTAATGTGCCAAGTGCTTAAAGGCGGTTTATCGCACTTTATTAGTCGGCGTTTCAAGAGAATGGGTAATAAATGCAAATCAGTAGGTGCTTAGAAGACTTAAGTACGGCAAGAACCACAACTCACTCTGCTAGGAACGATTACCACTGCCTGTCTGCAGCAGACGACAAATGATTCTGCTCTAGCAGTGAATGTATATACCAGCTTGTAAACGCCATTGGCCAGTCTAGTGTTTATCATTAAAATATGCACATATTGGCTGCTTTCATGGAAAACGAGGCTTAATGCACGTCAAATAAGATTAGCCTGTGCACAATGATAAGCATATGCAATGCGAACAAGCTAATCAAGGACGACAACGGCGAACAACTAAAGTGCCTTCAGCGCTTTGATTTATAATATACATTATGTCCTATGTTATATGGCGTATAGCTACTAATATATGTGTGTATAAAATATGTTAACCGTCTTTATTTTTTAAATAAATGAAATCATACTGAAACTCTACGAATTGAGGATTTACATGTTTTTATGAGCTGTCAAAGATTATTACAAACAACAATTATTATCTTTTTTAATGCAGACACTTTAAAAGACTGTGGGTGCGGACCCAGGATCCTGCGATAAATCAAACGGAAAGGTACTTTAGGTACTTAAGCTACGTTGAAGAAACTCGGACATTGTTGACGCCCTGTCTTCAATAAATACTGTTTTTGAGTGAGGTTAAACTTACAAATGTATTTGTTAGCCAATTGACGTGTATCGTGGTATTTTGAAATTATTTTTAAAATAACTGGGCTAAGCATTGGTTTCGGTAGAAAAGTACTGCAACAATTTCGCTAGATTTGAACACATTTTAACACTCCGCATTATGATATTTTGATTCAATTTTTCATATTTATACCAAGTGAGTTTCCATTTGACCGCCTTGCGGATACAGATCCATTAGCATGTGCTTGTGTATTATAATAACAATTAATGAGTTAATTTACTACTTACAGTATCGTTATTTTCATCAACATCATCGTTATCAACGTTATCATGATCATCATCATCAACATAATCATCATCTCATCATTATCATCATCATCATTATCATCATCAACATCATCATCATCATCATCATCATCATCATCATCATCATCATCATCATCATCATCATCATCATCATCATCATCATCATCATCATCATCATCATCGTCATCATCATCGTCATCATCATCATCATCATCATCATCATCATCATCATCGTCGTCGTTGTCGTCGTCGTCGTCGTCGTCGTCGTCGTCGTCGTCGTCGTCGTCGTCGCCCTCGTCCTCGTCCTGCTCCTAGGCCTCCACCGCATCATCAGCAGCAGCATCGTCATCAGCAACAGCAGCAGCATTATCGTCACTATCACCAACAACATCGTTATGGTCGTCATCGTCGTGATCATCATCATCAGTGTCATCATCATCATCATCATCGTCATTGTTATCGTCGTTTTTCTCCTCCTCGTCGTCGTCATCGTCATCATCGTCGTCATCGTCATTCTCATCATGAACAATTTCAACAACCGTAAAACCTATCGCTCAGCTCATTTTTGCAGTGAATTCGGATGTTATATCAAATCTTTTTGACTAATAGAGTTTGCTGCTTAATGTATTAATAACTAAATAATAATGTTGATAATATTGAAAATAAATGGTTTCAATTTTATTTATCCGTTTAAGATGCAGTATTTGACCAAGTCAATTTGTCGCTAAAAGTAGTCATCACACATTCAATCCAAAAAGCGTTACGAGTTGCTATTGAAACTATAATCGCATTCCGATAAAAATGGTGTCTGTATTAGGGCCTGTTTAATTTCTACGCTTAATTGCAATTCATAAAAATATTTTTAAGGGTACCGGTATATCTAGACACACTCTGTTATCCAAACAATCCTTGTGATCATAAACAAATAAACAATGAAATATAAATAAAATTAGATGATAAAAAATGGTATCTTCCTTTTTGCTGTTGCTAGTTATCAACAGAGTAGCAAAACTTTTAAATATAAATTATATTCAATTCATAGCACGCTTAAAGATTTGAAGTTTATCTAAATCTATAAGCACAAACATATTTATGTTTGTTAATACAAAGCTGTAGCAGTTTTCTGATTGCGCTTGAAAAGATGTGATTGTTGTTGTTGCATTAATAGTATCATTAGATTGTATTTCCAGATTAGGTATTCCACCATACATTTTGTTTTTAATCAGATGTCTTATAATTGGCATTGCAATATTTCAATAACGAGTAATCAACACAATTGACTTTATGTATTTTTAATTGTTTATCCATATTATCATTAACACTTGAGGGAAAAATAAGCTGTGTCATTTTTTATTTTTTATTTTACTTATGGTTCAGACAACTCTGCTTTTACTATATGCCGTAATAATTATAAGTTTCCGTTCACTTAAAGATATTGTTTTTCGTGTTGGAAAATTTAAATACGAAAAATATTTAGAGACAAGTGTGTTATGTTTGTTTGTCAATTATTTAATTGAAGTAGAAATAATACATCAGTGTACATAATTTTATTGTGTTGTTCCCTTCGTTCTTTACTTTAAAAATGCAACTTAACAGCTTTGCAATCAACTGAAATAATATATAAAAAGTAAAAACAATAAACGTTTGGCTTTCTTAATACGATATCATTTCAAACGCTGTTGGAAGGAACCATTGCTTATTAGAGGTTTACAAGGTAATTTACCCAAGTACGCAAATGTAATGGTCGATTGCCCTTAGGCATGATTCTGTTTTATTACTTTAATCCGGTTGTAAAAATGCATGACCGAAGGGTCATCAGATAAGCAAAAACAGGGTCAAAATCTGATAAAATAGCGCTGTTTAACTGACTGTACGAAAATCCGTATGTCCGAAAATTTAGAATCATGAAAACATAAATATTTTGGCTTAAAAAGGAAATGTAAGAAAATTTAGAATGTAAGAGAAAATACGGTGGTTTTATGGTGTTTAAATCGATTAGAAATAGCAAAACCTAAAGACATTATCTCAAGTGTGATTTTCAAAAGATTTTATATGAATGTACACACACGGTAAAACTAGTCTATTAAAATGAAATACCTTCATTGGTTCTCATGTTTTTAATATTTATTAAACATAGGTATTTGTGAACACTTGTTGTTATATAATATTGAAATGTACACGCATACTGAACATAAAATCATTAGCATAACGGCTAAGTTGGTTTTTACTAAGATTGCAATAGTGTTTATTTTATTATTATGAACCTTATGAGGATAATTTTGAAAGTATGACACAGAGTATCTGAAGAAGATATATACATAATCACATATGTTGTTGTTGTTGTGGTTATTGTTTCAATATTTTTATGAGTATCATACATTCAATGACGAATAGCTATTAATTTGTCATACAAACACCATAATTATTATTGGATTGCGGAGATTAAACAAATCGATTCCCTAGTAACTGATATAACTGATACATTTTTTGAGCGACAATTTGAAACTAAATCTAGTATTATTTAAATTTGATTATTTTAATTGCAGACTTTTTTTATTAACCCCAATTATTGTGTACGCAACGTTTCTTTTATTTAAATCGCTGAGTACGAAGCATCAAGCTATTTTTTAATTAATTGACAGTAATGTTTAATGTATGTCATAATATAAATTGAAATCAATCTTAATTAAAGCTTGAGCGGTTGGTTTGTAATAAGTTTTGTAAATGTTGCTGTAGGATATGTATGCACAATAAATACTAACGCTCTGGCATATTGTGATGGTGATATGATTATATATTGCACAATGAATATGTGATGATGTTCTTGTGATAATATTGAGGCTATAATTAGTTTTTGAATTAAGCTAGCTAATTTCAAATAAGATACAAACACATCCCAATCCTAAAATTATCAGTAAGTTATAGTATTGTTTGCCTCTAGGCGCATAATTAATTGAAGGCCTAGTTTATCTGTTAATCCTCGCCCCATGTGGTGTCCCAGTGGGTACACTGATATTAATACACGATGTATTGGTCCACAATTAAATCTCTTATAAAAACATGTCTCTCAGGTGACTGAAAAATGGCTGTGTAGATACAACAAATACTACTACAACGGAGACTAAGATAACACATGTTACAATTAATTTGTCTTCCTTGCGTTCTTCTTATACGACAAACACTTCTAAAACAAAAAAGCAAAAAGCCGCTACTGCTACTGCTTCGGCTACTCTTACTGCTACTGCTACTGCTACTGCTGCCGCTGCCGCTGCCACTGCCACTGCCGCTGCCACTGCCGCTGCCACTGCCGCGGCCACTGCCACTGCCGCTGCCACTGTTGCTGCCAGTGCTGCTGCTGCTGCTGCTGCTACTGATAGTGCTACTGCTACTGCCACTGCTACTGCCACTGCCACTGCCGCTGCCACTGCCGCTGCTGCTGTTGCTTCTGATAGTGCTACTGCTACTGCTGCTGCTGCTGCTCCTGCTGCTGTTGCTGCTGCTACTGTTACTGCTACTGATACGGCTACTGATACTGCTACTTCTACTGCTAGTGCTACTGCTACTGCTACTGCTACTGCTACTGCTACTGATTCTGCTACTGCTACTGCTGCTGCTGCTACTGCTGCTGCTGCTGCTACTGCTACTATTGATAATAATTCTCCTTCTACTTCTCTTTCTAATATTGCTAGCGATGCTTCATAATTTATTTTTAAATGTATCATTTTGTTAAAACAGGAAAGAACTGTTATATATATTTTCTTAAAGGGATCTTTTCACGCTTTGGTAAATTGACAAAATTGAAAAAAGTTGTTTCAGATTCGTAAGTTTTCGTTTTAGTTATGATATTTGTGAGGAAACAGTAATACTGGACATTTACCATGCTCTTATATAGCCATTATATGCATCTTTTGACGATTTTAAAACCTAAAAATTATAAAGCGTTGCAACGCGAAACGATTGAATAATTTGGAGAGTTCTGTTTTTGTCGTTAAATTTTGTGAAACTACGAAGATTGCTTATATAAGGTATAAAATACGTCGAGAATGTGTACTCGGCGGAATAGCTCAGTAGGCATAAGCGTTTATACTACAGGACTCTGCCAGGACTCCAGGGGTCACTGGTTCGAACCCTGCTCCGGGCAATGTACATTTCCTTTTTTTTTTTTTTTTTTCTTGATTTTTTACTGGAGCTTTTATGATCCAATGTTTACATTTATCAATATAAAGCATTTAATGAATAAGTTAAAAAAATGCCAAAATCTGTGAAAAGGCCCCTTTAAAGGTGTAAAGAATCTAAACTTTTCTGCGATTAAAGTTTTATTTAACTGGATTAGTATAGGCCACATAACAGACGCTATTGTACTGATTTGTACTAAACAACATTTTGTCATAATCAACAGTTTTAACATGCCGCAGTTTCCTTGGAAGTTGACCTTTGATTGGAGTTATGTATAAAACATTAACAAGGTATTTGTTGACAGTTTGTCCTTTCACAATTATATATTAGTTGAGCCAAACGTGTGATAAAGATCCCTTTTGGGGTGGCGATAAATACTATTTATATTGTTCAACAGTGGGAGACTGAGAAAACATATGTTACAATTAATTTGTCTACTTTGCCTGCTTCTTCTTTATATATTTTTCTTGCTAATCGTTTAAGTTTAGTTTTAGTTAAGTAGGTATATCAATTTACATTTTTTGATAGATATTTATTTGGATAGTAATAGTATGTTTTATTTGACTTGACATCATTGAACCGGTTTATTCATTGATAAGATCGGGATCTCCACAGGTGTTTAATCTCGATTGTTAGGTGGGGAGAAGGGTCCGAATGATAATGTTGTCGTCGGCTTACGAATCACATTTCACAAGTTTTAGACAAATATGCATACATTATAAACCTAATTTAAGTATTACATAGATAATAACTTATCTTTATTTTGATGAACTACGTTTAAGGTATAAAACTATAATTATCTATGTGTTGTGTGCCGCATACATACCATCTTGCTTTTTTAAATTTGATCACAACGGTCCGAAGTCATAAACATTCATTATGCATGGTTGCTAAAGCACAGTGTATACTAACTAACCTATGTTTATTGTTGTTTGCTAGGGTTATTATTATTATGTTTTATTTTTTTTAAATTTTTTTTTTTGGGGGGGGGTGGGAGGGCTTTTATAGAAGATTTCAACTAGTCCTTCAATTAACGAAAAAAAAAATATTGGTATAGGAAATATAAAAGAGTAATAGACAGCTTCATTCATGCTGTTCTATTATGGTGTTTTAACGCATATAATTATGTATGGTTGATGAAGCACATTGTATGCTACCGATGTTTATTGTTGTTTGATGATGATGTTAAGTTGGTGTTGCTGTTGTTGTTAATGATGTTGAGGAGGAGGAGGAGGAAGAAGAAGAAGAAGAAGAAGATGATGATGATGATGATGATGATGATGGTGGTGGTGGTAGTAGTGACGACGACGACGATGATGATGATTTTGATTATGATAATGAGATTTGAATTAAATTAATGCGCAAAGATTTTTCTTTTTAGCGGCCAAATGCAGATATCTGCGCTCGGCCGCTGTAAGGGTTATGTAATATTTGCAATCTACATAGGAGTCAATAGCAGATACCAAGCACCATATGCTTATGAGAAACAAAAGCAAAATATTGGCAATCGCTGAAATCTCGAATATGACTTAATCATTTTATTAAATGAAAACCGGTAACTATTTTAAACGGTTATTATATTGCAACAACTTAGCGGTGTTTATCCAAAAGACCATTGTTATAATTACAGGGACGTCAATAGGCCAAACTATTCAGGAAATATGATTTGAGTCGTCAAGGATAGATTTTGAGATCAATGTACGTCCGATGAGATTTAAAGGGAGTTGGAGGCGTAGGGACAGATTCGTTCGAGTACGCGATCATTTGAGAACAAATTATGTTGAAGCTTTATCGGAATTCCGGAAATTTGCGATCGGTACCGATTTTTCCTGGTTCTTTTTTATTGATTCTGATAAGTTAGCGGCCGGCACGGACATGAATATTAACTGACGAAAACCTCTTCGCTACTTTCCGAAAATCTTCGACATGTTGCAAATATCCGTAATATTCCGCATTGTACTCACCAGAAATTGCAACTAGAAAGACTACAATAAATCAGTTAGCTACGGCTCGGGCGGGGATTTACCTTTTATCCCTGTAAGGGACCTAATGCCCCAGACTACCGGCTATTTTTTCCGGAATTCGAACTTGATACACTTGATATCCCTGAATTAAATATTTATATCCGCAATTTTGATCTCTAGAGTGCTGACTGTTAGTATTGTATTTGACTGGAATGACTGTCGATTATGTGTTTTTAAGATTAAAACAAGCTTACGAAGAACTTTGTGTTTGCTTTTTTGTACGCTTTCTTTTTAAAAATGTATTGTCCGCCACGGACGCAAAAATTGACCAAATGTACCAGATTGTGGTCTCTTTAAAGTGCTATGTTTTTACTGCCGTGATATCTTTAACAAACTACACATTATTGATCGTGGACGTTTTATACTCTTATTGAATTTGTTTCCCCAAAATATGCTCTTCTATTAGTAGATGTTTAGGTGACGATGTTCTAATTATAGATCTTACACGGCCAAGAAACACTAGATAGGTCTTTGCAAAGAGAGCTGTTGGATATCGTGTATGCGTTCAATGTGGCCTGTTTATTTCAGAAAGCTATGTGCAATGTTTTATGGGGATTTCTATCAAATTGCTAATTGCAAAATTTGATTTAATTCATTCGGACCTACAAGCGGGAAACTTCTTCATTAAAATTCAATGGGCTTTTAAGAAGTTCGTTGAAAGGCAAAATTTGACGTTAAACAGCAACGCCAAAAAAATTGCTACTCAGTCTTATTTATCACTTTTTTTGTAAGATTTACCAGTAGACGTTCTTCAGTGAAATTAAGCAAACACACAGTGCCGTCAAATATGGAAGGGTATTTAGGTAAAAATTACATCCTTCTTTGTGACTGTGTCATGATTCTTGATGGTACTTTCAATTAGTATGTAGACACCTTTTCATGCTTGATGACACTTACATCTTGCCTGATGTCCAATGTCTATTTACATTCTGCTTAATTGTATCATGCATGTGTACAGATGCAACATTCTTGTTCGTTAATTGCATGCTGCATATGTGTATGTTGGTTTGTGCAGAGAGACTTGTGCAATAGGCGCAGTGCATAATGAAATCAAATATTAATGCGTTTAATAAATTAACGCGATGGTAAGATGTGAGTTTCACCCAAGCACAAAGCAACATACTATCATGCATGATACAATGATGTCAATTGACAGTCATTCCGAAATGCTACGGAGGACCACGGAAATTTACGGCGTATAACGGAAATTTTATGTTATAGGAGAAGTTGCGCACCTTTGTAAGATATTTGCTACTGAACCGAAATTAACCGCGTGTTTGTAGACTTAACTTTTTTTTGGTTAATGACTAACCATAATTTTTGTACAGTAATTTACCTTCAATAACCAAAGAAAGTCTATGGATATATTTCAATATATGCTACTAATGCATGTATGCAGAGCTCCAGATAAGACGCTTAAAGTCGTAAAAAATTGAATTAAATTTAGTAAAAAAGTAGACTTAAATTCTGTGCGTACGGTTACACATTGGAAAAATAAAATAAGAATTCAAAATGTGTGATCATGCGTAAAACTCAATATCAATGCATATAATGTAAACATTTTATCAATGAGTTCCCACTCGTCTAGGCCCTCATTACAATTATGAAATCAACAGCACTTTAACGTTATTATGAATAACAGACCATCTTTACAACAGTCGAAAAGCCGAACGTTTTCCATTATCTGGTCCTTTTATCGCAAAAAGTCTGCTGTAACCCGGCAATTGTCATTAGCTCTTCTTAGACTATAAACCTAAATGCGGATGTGCCAAAAATTATATTTACCTGAAAAAAAAAGAATTAATAATAGACTTTAAGGCTGGATTATTATAGAGTGTAAACCAAGATTTTGCTGAAAAAGTTATCTGGAACTTTGCATGTATGTTGAGAGGAAATCGATTACATAATTTCAAATTTACTAGAGTACTTTTATATTGCACCACATAAAATGCTTTAAAACTATAATATTGAAGTGCACATATAAACTTTATTATAGATGGGTAGGTATTTCGTGTCAATCTCTTTCACATATGAAAGAGCTGTTGGTCATGCTGCTTTAAGTACATATAGATGCATGACACAATTTAGATTAAGCAAAATAAAACACTAGGTATTTGCCAAGAGTCAAATATATACGAGCAGTAAGAGCGTAATCGTGCACAGCGAGACTTACTCATGTAGAATTTAAAACTCTAATTGCTTTCTTTCGAAATAATTTCATGTGTCCGATCTAATATGCAATATGCCCGGTATTTTTTTTGCGGATTAATGTTCCGTTTTAGATCCATAATTAACGAATGCCTCAATATTTTCAAAAATTAACACCGGAATAATGTTCACCGACATTTTTTCATACAGATTGGATATAAATATTATAGAGCTTAACAAAAAATACATTAAGCCCTGTTCTCCCGGCACACGTGCTGGACACACAGGTGGTTAGCGTGTGGCTATGATAATAATTAGTGAAAACATCTTTTTGAATGATAAATAATCATATTAAAACGAAAAATCAAATTTTCTATATAAAAAAAAATCACTACCGTTTTATATATAACAAGGTATCCAACTCGAAATCATCCGAAAACGGGGTGCATCGTTTTGAGCAGCCATTACTAAATTAATTTTGCAGCGATTTTCATGACCCGGTCTTATTCAACGCAGAAATGAATTTCCTTTTAGGAAATGTATATATATTGTTATATTTCTACACATGCTGGGTCAAATTTTAAGAAATAAAGCTATACATAATTCGCTTGACCCAGTTGTTATCGATCAGACCGTATTTATGAATGAAATCTCCAGTTGTAAAGACACAACTCCGCATTGGAGCAATGAAATCACTCTTGTGTTTAAAATGTCAGTTCGTTGAAATGTATGTAAACAAAGGTTTGAAAATGCGCTGGACAGTTAGTTTTGATGCATAATTCTACGGCAAGCACGGTAAGAATGTTTTTTTCATACGTTTTATTGAATAATGGTATCGAGGTTCGTGAACTTTGCAGGGAAAATGCCCATTTCCCCGTGAAGATTTCAGTCATGAATACTGTCTGATCGATCACAGCTGGGTCACGCGAGTTGTGTATCGTGTTATTTTTTAAAAGTTGACCCAGTATTTGTAAAAATATTGCAAGACATATACATTTCCAGAAAGGAAATTTATTTCTGCGTTGAATAAGACCAAGATCGTGAAAATCGCAAAATTGATGAAGTAATGGCTGTTTAAAACGATGCATCCCGTTTTCGGATGATTTCGAGTTGGATACCTTGTTGAATATATATTTAACTTATTTTTTTTAAGAAAAGTTGATTTTTCGTTATAATATGATTACTTATCATTCCAAAATATGTTTTCACTAACTAGTATTATAGCCACACGCTAACCACCTGTAGCTGGACACTTTTAAAAAACACAATACAAATTCAAGTACTTATGCACTTAATTGATTGTAAACAATGACGGTTGAAATCCGTGCGTGGGAATTTTTCTGGTAACCAAGAGCGACGTCAACGTTCATGACAAACCTGTTTATATGACATTTATTTATTGATTTTTTCCAACTTGATTGAAAATTATGTTTTATGATATTTTAATACATGTAGATGAAGTAGTTGTTTTCTCAACGAGGAGTACAATAGTTGTACAGTACTAGACACGAGTACTTGTAACTTTCAGGTTTCTCTGTATACCACAGACATTATATAGTCATAAAATGATAAATATGTGTTTATAGAAATTGTAATTATAGCATGGTAAATAGACTAGAGAAATCTGAAAGTTTCACGCACAGGTCTGTGGCAATGGGGGTTTGGGCTACTTTATAAATATGAGGTCGATATGCAATGCACATCGGTAGATTACGTCTACTGTAATTATTTGGACTAGGGAAGGGCCACAATTCCAACACATCAGCCCCGTTATGTTCTGAATAAAATACATGTATAATTTCTTGAGTGCCAATTGCATCTTACAAATATCAAAAACATTCACGGCAGTCAATTCATTGTGTAAACGTACTGGTCTTCATGGCAATAATGAACGTATTTAGTTTAAAGGAGATTATATAACGAAGGGAACTAATTCAGCTTATTCAGTTTACTAGTCAAAATGATTCGGATGTTTTCGCTTTTTTTCCGAAAAGTAATTTATTCAACATACGGAAAATAAACGCGCGCCACCTGATGTCATAATTTAGTAACTTGCATTCTGCTTACTGCCTGTTGCTAACTGCCGTTGTTAATGACGCTTAGTGGCAAAACCGATTATGACTGGTTTCAGGAATAATGAACACACAAACATTGGATAGTCACCAAGCATGTTGAAACAATCATCAAGTATAACCGATAGAGAACAAGCATGTTGGAACTGTCATGAAGCATGTTAGAATAAACATCACGCATAATGTAAATATTATTCATGAATGATGTAATGTTGCAGCAATCATCAAGTATAAACGAATAGACAACAAGCATGTTGGAATTGTCATAAAGCAAATTAGAATAAGCATCAGTCATAATGTAAATATTCACCACGAATGATGTAACTTTTACCTAAATATCCTTCCATAGACATGTGTTGTTACTAAAATAGACATAGAGATTTGAGCATTGGGAGTGACCTAATCATACTGTGCTTTAGCAGTATTACGGAATACCGTTAGTGCCATCGTGGTTACACATTAAAATCCAGAGGGCGAGAACGCGAGAACGCGATAGTACGATGGCGACAATGTGACAATACGATGATGACAGGGTGACAATACGATGGCGACAATGCGATAGTACGATGGCGACAATGCGAGAACGCGATAATACGATGACGACAATCAGACAGTGCGATGACGACAGTGCGACAATACGATGGCGACAGTGAGATAGTACGATGGCGACAATACTACAGTTCGATAGTGCGATAATACGATGACGACAGTGCGAAAATACGATGACGACAGTGCGACAATACGATGGCGATAGCCGACAGTGCGATAGTACGATGGTGCCAATGCGATAACGCGATAGTATGATGGCGGCAATTCGAAAATGCGATGGCGACAGTGCGACAATACGATGGCGACAATGCAATAGAACGATGGCGACATTGCGATGATACCACGGCGACAGTACGATATGACTATCGCATTGTCGCCCCCGTACTATCGCACTGCCGCCATTGTATTGTCGCACTGTCGCATTGTCGTCATCGTACTAGCGCGTTTTCGCAATCGTACGAACGCATTGTCGCCATCGTATTGTCGCACTGTCGTCATCGTACTTTCGCGTTCTCGCATTCTCGCTCTCTGGATTTTAATGAGTAACCACGGTGGCCCTAACGGTATTTTGTACAGTAAAGTGCGTAAAATCTGGTTTGGAATAACAATTTTTATGCCGAAAACAGATGTTGAAAACCCGACTTTGTTTTATAAGTAGTAGTCTAAATATACAATGAGTTTTCCGAGCATTAAATAAACATATTAAAATAAAATTCATGTTCGTATCAGTTGAAGTTCTTGTTAATAGTAGAAGCAAAGAACACAATAAAACGCTGATTGGGCTTACTAATTTGAGGCAAGAAAAAACACATCGCGCTATTATATATAACATATAACGCGCATCCGCAAAGTTCGAGCGCCCGTCTCGGTGCCGTCGTTTCCGGTGAAAGTTTCGCACAGGAGCTACCGAGTTTGGATATGAGACCACGAATCATGGCTTGACTTTATATATCAGTCAGCGTAGTACCTGACCAGACTGCGCGGTTGGACAAGCTGGGATGGACCAACTTCGGCCGCATATGACATAAGACCCATTTTCGCATGACGCGGGTCATCTGACCTTTATAATGTGTATATAGCTTTGAATGGAATTTGCACATAGTTTTTGGCATGGATTTATTGTTATGTTAATGTGTTGCACGCTTTCAAAAGCAGAGGGCATATATAAGATCAATTATACTACGGAGTTCATTTTCTGTTGCAAAATGAAATGCAATAAAGATTGTTACTCAGCGGTGTGTACAGTATGACAGCGTTGTCTGTCTGCGATGCATTTATACTGGTTCTAAGCTGGCATACTCACCAATTGGACTCAACCATCTGCTCGAACAAGAAATGATAAGTTCTACTAGCATAAACCTTTAATTGTAACTCATTTTAAAAATATTCATGTTATTTATATTATTCAATTTATAATTCAAAATTATAATTATTATTTCCTTTATTGTTGTTTTTCGCATTAAGAAACTTATTCGGCTTACGAAACTGAAAAATCTCATTGGAAAAAAATCCCATGGGAGAAAAAATCCCATGGGATTTAAAATCCCATGGGATTTAAAAATCCCATGGGATTTAAAAATCCCATGGGATTTTTTATTTTTTTTAAACACGACTAAACGCATTAAAATATCGTAGTTGTTCATCATTTCATAAAATATGATGTTTCTGAAAGTTTCATGAATAAATCTCCCAAAATAAGAAAAAATCCCATGGGATTTTTTTCTCCCATTTTAAAATGGGATTTTTTTATTACTAAATATTTTTATATATAATTGGCATAAAACCAATATACAGTCCTTAAATAACGTTAAAATACTTGCAAACGCAAATAAAACACGTTTTTTAAAATGTTCAAAATCCCATGGGATTTTTCTCCCATTTGCAAATTATGGGAGAAAAAAAATCCCATGGGATAAAAAATCCCATGGGAAAATCAAAAATCCCATGGGAAAATGCAAAAATCCCATGGGAACCCCAACTTTGCTTATAAATTTCATAGTGAAGAAAACGCGTTTTTTGAGTGAAAATAACCAATTATTAATCAACGATAAGACTTTTATCGCATACTATGTCTCAAAGTAGCAAATCTTTAAGAAAAAGGGTACTTAAGTTTGCGAAATTTCGGTTTCGCAAAGTTTTTCCGGTGGCCGTTAATAGTGTTATATTATTTAGGCTATGATAACGCGAAACTAGACCGTGATTGCAGATAGAAATCCCAAGGTAAATTCAACCAATATCATATTGAGTCATATTCGTATTGTTCAGCTTTTTGTAACTTATTGTCAGTTGCTGTTTTATATCTGATTAAAAGAAATAATTAATATTTTACCTGAGGACTCTTTTTAGATGAACGCATATTCGAAATCGCCTTGGAGTTGACAATGTAAACATTCTGATTAAAGCACACACTTTGCATCTGACCTTGAAATAAAATACATGTTAATCAATACTGTGTAACATATAGATGCAATTTGAAAGTATGCAAAGTTGTCACAAAATTTATAGCCTAGTAAGCAAGTCATTTATTATTTTTCAAACGGTACCGCTTTTTTAAACCGAAAGTAGCATCTCTATACGTATGCGTCAATTTCGACAAACGCGATTATTTTTAAGTTTTAAAACGCAAAAAAACAGATGTCTACCTTGTAACCACAAGATATATAATAATCGGCATATATAATATTAAATCTATAGCCTAGTTAGCAAGTAAATTATTATTTTTTAAACGGAACCCTTTTAAAACCAAAAGTAGGATTTCTATACGTATACGTCCATTTCGGCAAACGCGATTATTTTTAAGTTTTAAAGCGCAAAACGACGGATTTCAAGCTTGTAACCACCAGATATATTCTAATTGGCATAGCTTAAATTAAATCGATAGCCTTGTTAGAAAGAAATTTAATATATTTCAAACGGTACCGCTTTTAAAACCGAATGTAGGTTGTCTAGACGTATACGTCCATTTCGATAAGCACGATTATTTTTAAGTTTTTAAACGCAAAAAGACGTTTTTCTAAATTGTAACCACCAGATATATATTCTAATTGGCATAGATAAAATATGTTTCTTATTTATACTTAAATTTACGATGCCAAGTGAGTTGTGTGGCTTTAAGTTTCATATACTTTGATACGTATAATGGAAACCGTTTTTATGATCTGATCTGATCAGATTTCATTGTTTTTCGAATCTCGTGGCACAGAAAGAACTCCGGAATAAATTCTATTAAGAAAACGTTGATACCGAGTTACACCGAAATTGAATCGTACATGAAGCCCGAAGTGTGGTAAAATATTTATCAAAGTTTCACCTGCTGTTTTTGTTTTTTGACGCACATTACCCAGATTAAAATAAGACTATATTTTTTAAAGGTAAGCGTTTCGACAAAGTTTCATCGAAATTGAACCATACATATTGCTTCTTGAGCGGAAACAATGTGTTTTTGACAGGTGGCCTAATTGTTGGACCCTCTTAATTTAGATCAAATATGTATCTCTATATTTTTATAGTAAACACTTTGACCAAGTTCCATCAAGCTTTTGTCAAATTTTACCAAGTTGCATTCATTCAGTGATATTAAGGCTTCTAGATTGGCGTTACTATTTTCTAAGATTTGAAAAGTGGCCTTGTTTTAGACTCAATGCCCTTGCATTTTGTGAAGATAATCATTCGAATTAAGAGCCATCTATATTGTATCATAAATGATGCTTTTAGAATGGTTTTCCGGAAAGTTATCTCATTACTTAATTTTTGTACGCTCATGACACAGAGAAAAACTCTTTGTATATATTGAAAATTATAACAGTCGTACCCAGTATCGTCCATATTGAGTCATAAATAAGGATTCTTTAAAGAAACAATGTTTTAACCCGGTGACTTTCTTTTCACATATCCCTGGTTCGAACTACATTATGTACACAATAGACATGTACAGATTGATATTCATAAAGATGAGTTCTATATGTGGCTTCTTCATTGGTAACACGTTGTTTTTTTATTCGACTTGGCCACCTAGTCCTCAAAAGCCTGTAACCCAAATGTATACTTAGCTCAGATATTGTCATGATATACATCGAACACGTTTCATCAAGTCATACATGTGGCTTTAACAGTAGTAACAAGTAATGTGGACAGTGGCTTTGGAATTGGAACATTCAGCACTTTAAGAGGGGTATCGGTATTTTTTCGTCTAAATATTAAAAAGTTTGCTTACATTGCAGGATTAAAGTTAACTCGTAATTGTTCATTCCAAGTATGTTGTATTGAAACTGCTGTTTAATCAAGTGACTTTGTTGTCATGTATTAACTGGTATCATCTGCAAAGAGATTTTGAGTGTATTATGGAAATAGGTCATTGAGACTCAACTGCCAAAATGTCACCGAAATTGTATGCAACGCTTAGAAGAACAACGTTTGGTTTCATTTCCGATATTTGGTTGCATATCCATTTAAATCAGCAACTCTAGAAGAGTGAAGTTTATATACTTAAGAATTACATAATAAACAGTGGAATTTCTTGCGAGAAAGTCATGCTGAGATATTAATTTTAAAACGTTTTCATGTAAAAAAATAACGCTCATGTTATAGTGGATAATCCCGTCTTTCTTTTGGAGATAGAGATGACAATATTAGAAATCTACAGTTTAAATTTTACTGAATCTCTTCCCATAAGATACTTTTATTAATCCGATCAATACCTGATGTTTGGTTCAAAACCGAGTTCTAGCAGACATCATTTACTTCATCTTCGTATCTGCTGTTATAGAAAAAGACTGAATAAAATGTCCGAGGGAGTTATGATTTTATGACATTTCTTGTTTCGAATCATCGAAAGAAGGATTTGAAGCAAAATTTTTTTTTTAAGTGCGTCTCACTTTTATCTTTAATGAGAATATCAGTTCTATCATAACTTGACGATTATATTGATTTATTTTCGTTAGATTACACACGAAAAACGTACACATTCCCAAAATCTATTTTGTTAGTTTTGCCAATTTAAATTTATGTAACCAGTCACAGAATATATTTAAAAGTTGTCTCCCTTGTGTGCAAAGTTGTTTTAAGCCTATTTTCTTTCCTGTACATTGAATCTGTTGGGCAAGTTTTCTTTCCCGCTCTGGCAGTAGAAGTTCATGGGTTGAGCTGGAAGGACATGTTTTTTCAAATGTAATTTAGGAGCCGTGCTTCTTTGAGTTTAGTATAAGTCTCTTGGTTGCAATAGTGTTTTTATAAAGATTGTGGCTAATTGATTTGTGTTGTACAAGTAATTATCTAATATATTGTGCATTTATATTAATTTGTAATGTGTTTCCGCGACTTGGCAAAATGGCAGCACTTCTCAGAATTGCTCTTTCCTATCTTAGTCACTATTTCTGTATGCTTTATTAGCACATGCATTTAACTTGCAGAGCTTAACATCTTCACAGAGAATCCTGTGTGTAAGATCAGTGTGTGAGGGTAAAGCAGCCATTCCATAAATGGTAAGAATATTGAAATATTGTTAAAGTCATGAATGTATTATAAAAGCGGATATGTATGTTTTATATTGATCATTATATGGTTTTTATGCAACATTGTATAAAAGCCACTAGATGACCATCATATTATTATGTATGTTATTTTACTATAATTTGTGTTATTATTAATTTCAGGTTGTCTTCATATCTGGAATTCAACATTGAATATTTAATATGTAGCACTAGAATAAAGTATAAAAAGTTTACATGTCTTAAATCTTCCTGAACATTAACGAACCCGCACTCGTGGAACAATATAATTAGGTATAATTAATATATAAATACCACCAGTGTTACATTTATGCTAACATTTTACGTGTATTGTATTTTGGAGATATCAGATAAAACAAATTGATAACGCTATGTGCGCGTGTTTTCCCAATAATAGACAAGCCTCGATGTTTAGCCTTTGTGAAAACTTGTGTTATTTTGTGCGTATTTTGGATAAAATGATATTCTTCATCTAAACATCATGGCTCGCCATTACATGAACATGAATCTTTTTGATAATCAGTGGGTTCATCAATAATCTGAGTTGAATTGTCTTGAATACATATTCCTGCTACTGAGATGCTCGTGCATTCGTTCTTTTATGATTTGATTTCTTTGTCTAAGATGTTATAAGATGTGTGTGTGTGATTCTGTTTCGAAGATCAGCGACAATTCTTTTCCTTGTAGGATTGGTTACACTCCTAGTATAACGTAATATTTCATTGAATTGGTAATCTCTTTTTCAAAAGCAGTGTTCAAAACATAGTTTCCATTCTGAACTGACCGGGCACCGAAACTGAATCATATATCCCTTATATCACTTCACATACGAGTAGTTTTCATGTCGCCTAAGTTTTCAGGATTTTTAAACTAAGATGCAGTCGAAACCGATTAGTGATTTTTCGGACAGTGTTATTTTGAGTCGGCGGGCTTTTCATTTTAAGCGTATAGTACAGTGCATTTTATTAATTTCAATTTGCGGAATTTGATCATATAACTATAATTGGACCTGCCTTTCATGAAACAAACTGTAATTGTTTTGTCTTTTAAATCATAAGCATGAATATGATATTTCTATTTGAAGATGTGTTTAGAGACTGATTCAAATATTTTAATTTAAGCAATATGTATGATTCGTTACCACCAGTTTCTAAGCATATTAAATAGTTATACCCCGAAGAGAGGGGTATGTAACGGTTTCTTGGAGTCTTTCTGTCGATCGGTCATTTGGTCGGTTTGTCTACACAAATTTGTGTGTTCGTGGTTTTAGTAACTTTCAAATTTAATATGCGAATGGAAACTTTACATATTTCATCACTGTGAAAAGTTAATATGCTATGCACATTTTTCATCTCCCGCCCTCCACCAATTACGGAGTAATATCACGAATATCATGGCTGAAAAGTGGTGCGGGAATTTGTCACATTTGATTCAAATCTCTAGTTTTATAAAGTTATAAGAACAACAACAATATTGAATAGAAAGTAAATATATGGACGAGATTTGAGCCCTAGATCGTAAACAACTAACGTGTTGCCACTTGATAATATAGGGGTTGTGTGATTCAACGTATTTTAAAATGCAATTAAGTATAGCACGTCCTTTTCGAAGTACCTATGAACAAAAAACCTGTATAGCTTTATTTGCCATTTGGATGGTGCTTCTTCATAACGTAAATAATAGTAAATAGGTTTTTTCTAAGTCATGAATGTACTTTAGATTATGTAAATCTTGCGCTTTTATTTTTTATTAGAATCTTTGATCTTTAAAATATCTTTATTCACAATTGGTGAACACGCTACTTGATTACTTCAATGGCACCACAACATAATAGGTAGCTAAATTAATTAGAATTATTATACTTTTGAGTTCAATATCAAGACACTCATTTACTGTTTATTGTTGTTACAGTATTGTCATAATGGCAGGACATTTAATTATTTTTAAACAAGCAAGGATTTTTAAAGAATTTACACAATTTCACATCACGTTGAATTAGGGTATAACATCGTGAAAATATCTTCGTACATTCCAAAACAGCAATTCTTTACTGTAGATTGGAGTGGCGTTGAGTATAATTACATCGAAATGAAAAGTGCATGTTATTGTCTGATACAGCCATAAAGGATTGATAGTTAAATATGTTGCCAATGTGAACGTGCGGTGCTCTCCACTACCATTAATGATTCGCGTTAAAAAGAGCGAGATCATGACTTTCTTGTAATGTATGTACTTTTATTTCTTTTATAAGAAAACCAAAATTCGGTGGGTCTCTTGAAAAATTAGAGGTAGGAAAGAAAAAATCTACAAGATAATATTGCGCCGTGATATCTGAAAAGACAAAGTCCGCAGCTCGCATCAAAGCCATCATTTCAATTAAATAAATAAACGAAAATCTGATTCGGATTAAATTCAATCTAAATTGCAGTTATATTGTAACGAACTAAAAAGCATTTTCATAGATTCGAAGTGCAAAGGCTCGTTTCAAATAATTGTACATACAGAGAAATGTTATATCGCAGAATAAGTAATGTACGTTATCAAGGTCACACAAAACAAACCATAGCCTCTACATAATTCAATATCTGTCTCAGAAGTGATTCATGCTAAATATTTAGAACCAAAGACATCTGAATTTAAACATGACGTATCATAATCTTATTCCCCAAGCATTGGTGTTTAATTTTTTTTCACAATTTTTTTGTGATTTTTAGTAAATAAGTGATCGTCGTAACCTTGATTTTTCTATATATTGTCAAGAAAACGTACACTCAGAAAATGTGTGCATTTTCTTTACGTTGTATCAAATGTGTGGTAGGTAAGAAACAATTTTAACATTTAGTAATTAAATAAAACCTCTTATTTAAATTATACCAATTATATGGCTTGCTAACAATTAATGGATCTTTGAACAAACGTATTTTTCATTAAATTGATGTGCACCATTAAAACCAGCATTTTTAATATTTTTGTCTAATGTTGGAATATAGACAAGGGTTACGGATACACGGAGAGTAATTTCTGAATCAAATTTTTAACAATATCTTATTATGTATGTTTCCAATCGCTAAGTACATACAGTAAATAAGAATCGTTAATGAAAACAACAGTTTTATCTGTTTTATCCACAATTCATAGAGGTTGATGTGCAACTTCTCATTTCATAATCTTGATTGGTAAGTTGAACATTATTATTTATAAATACGGGTAATTGTCAATATGATTTCGTTTGTTTTGAAACGTTAATGACGTTAAACTATCAGATAAACATATATTTTCTTAAGAGGCCATTTACATGCAATAATCTGGAATATGCTTTTGTGTTTGTAACATTCCCAATATATTTAACCACAGAGGAAATATCAAGCTATAAGCGAAACATTATGTTATGATAATACGCAATTATTTATTGTTATATTTTAATACAGCGGACTACATGAAACATTGCATATCTTGTAACAGCCCCCAACTCCACCCTATTCCAAATGAAATGTGTTGTAACACTTATCTCTTTTTCTTAACGGATAAATTGAATATAAATAGTATTCGTCTTGTATTTTACACAAACCATTCCCATTTACACGTAAGATTTTGTACATTAACCCATTTATGCCTAGTGGATTCTCCCATCCTTCTAAATTAGATAAATTTATTTCCATTATAGGGATGTATAGTATATTTATTTCTATATTTAGAATATTTCTTACATAAATTCATTTACGCAAACAGCGCAGACCCTGATGAGACGCCATCATGCGGCGTCTCATCTGGGTTTACTCTGTTTGCCAAGGCTTTTTTCGAGACGTAAGGCATACATGGGTTAAAACATCAAAACTAGATCAGTCATTCAAACCATTGTTCTATAGATGCATGAGCAGTAAAGACAATTGTGACCATTATGACAAACAAACCATTATATACTTTATTAAAACGTATAGGGAATATTTGTATATTTAGTAAATGTTATTCGTTAAAGTCAATCAAATCAGCGTTTTGAAAATCCGAACACCAAACCGTTCGACATTGTGGCATCAGTTACTCTTAAATTATTTCTGAAATACATGTTTTGTTATTTAATTCATATAATGTGCCAACATATTAAACACAAATAATTATTCTTACATTATAATATTTAACAGGTGACCGTTTTAATTGATCATGATTGACTAAACAACATGCTAAACAAGTTTACACAAGAACTTCCCACGCTTTATTCGCCAAGTTGTTTGACGTATTAAAACCACATTACCGTAGCGGTTTGTATTTAGCGAGACATTTGTCTCAGGATCCCGTGTTTATTTAACTATTAATTGTTGTGTCTGATTGTTTTGTCTGACACCAAAACCTCCAAAAAATATCATTTGAATCAGTTAGGATTTTGTTTCCAAGAAATGCTTTTTGAACTGATAGACACAATTATACTGCACTGCACATTTATCACATGGGAATAACTTCAACTGCATTCATCAAATTGCCAAAGTCAGAAATAATCAGGTGATGTGTATTAAACTTTAATATTAAGAGAGTCTACAACTTGTAGTGGTGAAAGTGTTAAGAACGAAATCTAGATTAAGTGCATGAAGTACCACTTTGAGCTTTTGCACAGATAGCGTGTATGTTCTGTGTACACAATCTAATGGAATAGCGCTGTTTGTGGGAGTGAGTTCGATCAAAATTGGATCGGCGAATAGACCCAATATAAGTGCTACTTATTCGTTTTTCATTGCGATATCATACGTATTAAAAATATATTTAAAATTCAAAAGTGATATTAGGTCCGAATAATTCATAGAGTGC
The DNA here is from genome assembly GCF_020536995.1 of Dreissena polymorpha. Taxonomy (NCBI): domain Eukaryota; kingdom Metazoa; phylum Mollusca; class Bivalvia; order Myida; family Dreissenidae; genus Dreissena; species Dreissena polymorpha. The sequence continues at coordinate 42,817 of NW_026273391.1, read as the reverse complement.
ATTCAATGTTTGATGTATCACTTATTTGCATGTGTTACATTTACATAATTTTATATATTATGTTTCTTTGAGAGGACTCTCCAGATATTTACGTTAAGTGACATGTCAGAGCAAAATTTGAATATAAACGAGAACAAATTCGGGGACACAATCCAGAAAATGTGATTTGACTGAGTATGTTTGTTTTTCTTTACTAATGGTTTGGTCATTGTCTGATTGAAAGGAATTTTATTTGATTCCGGTCAAAACAATGTACCATTTCGTGCTACTAAGAAATTTATGTAATTTTATGTAAATCATAAAGCCGTAAACATGATAACGGTACTCAAGTCATATGCATTTGCTTTGGATAATTCGGAAAACTCGCCATTACACATGTTCTGCAAAAATGTTAATGCGATGGGTCTGTATTTCGTGTGTATACAAGCAAAGTTCCAACAATTAATTACAATAATATTACTCACATGGGTGTGCTTGCCAACAAAGAAATGGTCAATATATTATGCATTTATAATCCACTATGATTAATATCGTAGGAATACTTAAGCGAGTATTAAGCTCAAGCAGTCAACGTGATCCCATTTAATTTTCACAATATTAAATCAAACATACAATTACGTAATCAAGATGGTATTATTATTATGGCAGCCTTTTACGTCCATTATTATAAAAGTATGCACAGGACACTTTTTAAAGCAGTTTAATTTTAAAGACGTTTAAAACAAGGTATTCGAATGATACACTTGATAGAGAATATTATGTGAGTTTTGGATAAAGATCAAGTTTATCGTGTGAGGCTTATAACCATGTTAGCGAGAGGCTTGCCGATAATTTTACGTAAAATTATTGTAAATACTTCAAAATCATAGTTTTTCATCATTATGTAAGATTTCTTTATCAGTGATAGCATTACTATTCTCACTTAAGACTAGTACATGAAAAGAATCGCCATGAGAAATGGGATACCCTACCACCACCAGCATCAAAGATAAAGGTCGCTCAATAGTCTGACCTTATACCGGAATTATAATTAACTGCCAGCGAGAACTACATTACATCACCGGCATCAGTATTTACCTAAACATGTGACGACATTAACGCCACCACTACCACAAGCATATGTAATAAAGTTAGTATATTGACATTGCACTCCTAAAATCGAATATATTATTACCAACAGAATCACAGAGAAGGAATACATCTCCCACGGCACACGGTCAATAAGAAACAGTTACCATCGGAGGTAAATATGACATGGAATAGGTGTAGGCAAAAAGATAACACTCGCCGTCCATCTTTCGCAATAATGCTGCTTTTCTTAACAACCGACCAAACGGCAAAAAATAAATTTTAAAATTGAAAAATGAAAGTCATGCGTTTGTTTTGAATACAACAGCTATTTTTGTTGTTTTAAATCAACACCTTTACGACAGGATACACAGATTAATTAACACATGAATTAGTTTAAAATAAAGTAAGAATCGCCACATTGTACAAGATTTTTCGCAGTTTTAGACATGCAGCACAACTTCGAATTGGATCCTGCGTTTGTTTAAATCATTAGTCAATTAAAACAAAGAAGTAATCACAGCATTTTCAAGACCATTTTAGATCACATTTTTGCTGTTAACATCATCTAAGGCTAAAGACAGAGCTGACAGCTTGTATGGAGAGGTTTTGGCAATTCTTGAGAAAGTTTACATTTGGGGACTTGTTATAATGCATAAACACTTTAAATAAAGAAGAATGCATTATGTCAGTCATGAGTGACAGATTCGGACATACATCATAGGTTAGAAAGGTAAAAGCGATGCTCATGTTTAAGGCTTGGAAAGTAATATTGACATGGTTATGAACTATGATATAATGATACGTGTCCTTGTCTTTATTAAGTACAACATATATGTGTACATCGTTTACCAAAATAGATTAAACAGCGTTATGATTTCGAGATATTTTTGCGGCGCAATGAAAATGCAACATAACTGTAAGTGTCGATCAAGTTAATTTATCGCTTAAAATAACTGATCGTATATATTTTGCTAATGTTCTCTCTAATGCAGATGGAATTTGTAAATAAATTGTTAACATCTGATATTAATAGCATCTGCTCCATTAATAAAGCATTACGTACATAGTTCATGAACAATATCGGTTTTTATAAATTACTTTTTGGTTGCACATAACACATTTTCGTTGCAAAAAAACTGTTTAATTTACAAACAGCTCACAACTTGTTATGAAACGCTGTTAATGATTACACCTGATGGCAATTCATTTTACCTCTCGAATATTGTAGAATTGAAACCGTATGTATGTTTTGATACATTGAAAACGTTAATGTTTGCAACAAACGAACTTTCAAACAGTGGTTTTAGTAAAACTTTTTGTTCCTTTCTTCTTAGAAAGGAGTTGCATATTTTATTTAAATCCATTCAATCATAAAAAACGGATATCCGTTTATAAAGTGATAACAATTTCGAATAGTTTTCCGCCGTTTAATGTTTAATTATTGTTCGATTCGAATTATGATAAATGGCGTCACTGTTTATGTAAAATTTAAATTTCCTATACTCGGCCTGAACCCAAATGCATCACCATTTCAAGGTCTATAAATTATTAGACAATCATTTGTAAATATGATATGTTATAGAATAATTATCTTACAATTTTGACGAATCATGCCTAGCGTTTAATAATTCCATGACAGAAATGTCAGACCCACTAATTGACTGAAATAAATATGTTTTCGGTAGATGTGTCTTATAATGCTAATGAGAATGTAATAAATAATTTCCCAGGAAGGGTGCAAAACTAACTAATTGGATGAGGCATTTATTTATAAACAATAGCAAGTTCAAATCTGGCACAATAACATGATAGTGGCCAGCCCAAACGGTACCTAGAATGCAGAATTCGACTTCAGTTAATACACAATTTGGAATTGCATGGCATATTGAATGTGAATATTTTTTTAAGCATGTAACAGTATCAATGCCAAATACTATATCGGCAAGTGTGTGTCGTTGTTTCAATAAGGGGAATCGCAAATTCCTTATAACATCAACATATTAAAACCATACAACTATAACTCAAACATAATACTGTACTGGGTGCGTGTAGCATGCTGGTGAAACTGCCTCTTTGATTTAATACCCCGTATCTCAATGCGTATTGCTTAGCGGCGGTATTGGTTAACAAAAAACTGTGCGAATGGTATGTATAAAGTAAATCGTTATAGATGTTGTGGATATTGGTTGTTTGCCTTCATGACGTCAGTTACGAGCCTTTGTTGCTTTCGTTATTTCAGCGTAAAACAATTTTCAAAAAATACATCATATTTTATCTCGAGCAGTAAGAACAAAACATAAATAATCATATATGCATACACACTTATAATGATATAGATCATAATTAAAAACAAATGACAGACATAAAACTACAATAACCATTTATGCAAGAAACATTTAACAAAGGATAATAACTAAAAAACATAAAGCATGTTCAGTTTATTTCATAAAGTGTGGTAGAAAGATAATCTTTTATTTTTTTCTTAAATGTCATTAAATTATTTGTTTGACATATAGATTGGGGCAACGAATTCCAAATGTTTGTGCTAGAAAATTCAAACGATCGTTTGAAATAGATTGTTTTGGGTATTCGCATAAGCTTTAAATCCCCCTTTTCGCAAATCGCAAGTTATAGTGATTATTTTGTGAAGGAGTCAAAAGGTCACGTATGTATGTTGGTGTTTGATTGTGAACTGTTTTAAATACAATAACTGACGTGAAATAGTGATTACGCTGTTCGACAGTCAACCATTTTAGATCTTTAAATAGGGTTTTGTATTGGTGTTGTACTTTTTATTTAACATATGCGAACCATACCGCTCTTGTATTTTGACTATTCTATTAATTCACGTCTTGGCCGCTAAATTCCATGTAACGCATGCGTAGTTTGATATAGGTGAGATATTACCACTATAGAAGAGATTACGCATTTCAATGTTTAAATATGGTTTTATTTTTTTTGCAGAAGAAACATTGGAGACGACATTTTCGGACAAACTCTGTAAATGTATAGTTTCAATGATAGAGTTTTGTCAATATAAAGGCCAAGACGTTTTTGACAATTAACTGATTTGATCACCGTATCTGAAATTTTAAGTTTTAGATTTTTTATTATTTTAAGCTTTCCGTGTCGACCCTAAAACCATACAAGTAGATTTGAGTGAATTTATAATCATGTTATTAGTTTGGCACCATTCATTTACAATCGAAAGATTTGTTTGTAGCTTATTTTGAACTGTTTAAATATGTGTTAACAAAGTTTGCAATGTTGTATCATCAGCATACATTGCAGAAATACATTGATAATTTAGCGAAAGATCATTAACGTAAATAAGAAACAGAAGAGGTCCAAAAATAGATCCTTGGGGAACACCAGAAATGATGCTTTTACAAGTAGAGGTAGTGTTTTCTGATTTGATATACTGAAAACGATTGTGGAGATATGAAGAAAATAGGTCGCATGACATATACACAAAAATAATTTTTATTCAATATAAAACATACAATGTAAATATGTGCATAAGCAAGAACAAAAGTGGTATAATACAGCAGTAATAATGTCAAACACATATTATACATGATATGCTAGTATATACTTTTTTGCTTTAGTTGCCTGTGGTGTATGCTGTTATTTTTAAATGTTATAATCAATACTATAGATGAGTTGCGTGGAGTTGGGTAGAAGACAACTGGACTGGGTTAGGAAAGTTTATGTGTTTCCATCTGTGTTCAAAAATATGAAGTTTATCGTTGTTGAGGGCTATTTCTTTTTCAATTTGGATCTTTAGTTTTAAATAGTTTATAAAACAGTTGAAAGTGGGTATTTGTTTTTTGTATTTGATGCTGAATATAAAATATTTCATTAAAATGATAATGTGGTTCACAGTGTTATTTATTTCTGATATTTTAAAAGTATTTACACCGAAACTGATATTAAAGAGAGACAGTTTTAATTTTAATTGTTGTTTCTCTAGAAATGTTGTTAACTGGTTCCATAGAATTTAAATATATTTGCACTCCCAGAAAAGGTGTTCTATTGTTTCAATGTGTTTGCTGCATATATCACATAACTCTGTGTTGGATAGGTTGCCTTTATTTTAATATGTAATTATTTGTAGCTATGATTCTATGGACATATTAATATTGACAATTTCTCAGTGTGCTATCTATAGTTGTTTTATATGGCATGATAAAAATTTGCTTCCAATTAAATTTTTGTCCTCAAAGAAGGCTTTGCCATTTATTTTGAATCTTGGAGTTTTCTGCAGTGTGTTTAATTTGTAGCTTGTAAAATATTTTGTTTGTTTTGTTTTGTTTTACAAGTATGTTTTCCGTGAATGATGTTTGAGTACATGGTGTGTTATTTGTATTTATTGTAGATTTAATATGTATGGGTATGCTTTGTATTAATGTGTTATTAATTAGGAAATTGCTTGAAGGTATTCCTTGTAAATAACATATATTCTCAAAAGAATAAAAGTCGTTTATTCTGTAATCTTACAATTGGTCGACATATTTAATGTTGTTTTTTTCAAACTAATGTTTATAGAAAAAAGTCTTATTGTTTGAAGTTATGGCTTTATTGTTCCATAAAATAGTTTAACTGGTGATTTGGGTTTCTAGATTATAAGTAACATTAGTCCATGCCGATAAAACACTAGATAGAAATATGTTTTTGTTTGCAATTTTATGCAAAATGGTATTGTTGATGTTACATTCAAAAAGTAAGGAGTCACCATATTTTTTAGGATTTTCTGGTAGAATAATTTCCATTTACTCGTATCGATATTATCTAGGTATCTTTTAACCCAGCTGCATTTGATTGCATTCAATAATGAGTCGATGTCCGTTAATTGGATACCTCCATTTTCTACAGATTGAATGAGTTCGTTTTAATTTATCAGGCTTACCGTCCCATATGAAATTAAATATTGCTGATTTTATATCGTTCATAATATTATTTGGTGGTTTTGGGAGAACTGTTAGTACATAAACTAATTTAGAGAGTGCAAACGTTTTCAACATCGTGTTTTTCCGATTCATGTAAGTTTACGGTGTTGCCATGATTTTAAGCAGTTTTTAAATTTGTGTAATTTAGGCAGTATGTTTTTGAGAACTGTTTCATTTTCATTATTTGTACATGCAATTCCTAAAGTGGTGGCTTCATCTGATGTCCAAATGAATTTCATTTTTTATGATGGACATTACTTTGTTTGAATTTACCTACTCGTAGCACAGTACGTTTATTTGTGTTAAGTTTATGACCCGATTTTTTTTTCCGAAAAGGGTCAGCGAATGTATAAGGTTATGGAATGAGTCACTATTGTCAATAAAGATAAATTGCATCGTCAGCAAATTGTGACTGTTTTATTTCGTCGTCAGGTTCTAACGATATGCCATTTATATGTCTGTTTGATTGGATGTGATGTGATAGAAACTCGATGCATATGATAAATAGAGATGATGAGAGTGGACATCCTTGTCGAACCCCTCGTTCGATGTTATAACTGTTTGAAAAGAAGCCATTGTTAATGATTATACTGTAAATATCGGTATAGAATAGTTTGACCAATTGAATGAGATTTTTACCAAAGTTCATATTTTCTAAGCAAGAGAACATAAATTAATGATCAAGTGAAAAGAATGTCTTTTTAAAGTCTGCAAATAATATAAGACCAAGATTATTTGAATTGTTGAATTAGTTTATGCATTCTTGGATACGGCGAACGTGTCCATTAATGTAACGTCCTTTTATGAAACCAGATTGAGATTTTGAAATGATTGATGGTAATATTTTTTTAATTCTGTTTGCTATACTTTTAGTTGCTATTTTATAATCATTGTTCAATAAGCTTATCGGGCGCCAGTTTGACAAGGATTCTAAGTTTTACGGGTTTGGGAATTTGTGATATTATACTTTGTTTTTGAAGTGGAGTTAAACTTCTGTTGTTAAATGAATAATTTAGTGAATTAGTTTAATGTGTTTAATATCGTTCCAAACTATTTTTATAAAACTCGATTGTGATGCCATCTGATCCCAGGCTTTTGTTATTTTGCATTTCTTTAAGAGCTAATCCACATACATATTCAGTCAGTAATCCGTTACATAATTGTTTTTCCTCTTCATTTAAAGCAAGATGTGTATTTTTAAAAAGGGTGTTATATTCGACATTCTTTCGTTTACATAAGTTGACATATCATTACAATGATCAAGTTTTAAATTGTATAAAAGAACCCTATGGCCCACAAGATCAAATGCTTTTTTTATCCAAGTAAATTGTACCTACTATATTTCCATTATCAATTTGTTAAAGCCATGCATCAACTTTATTTACCAGTGCTGTTTGACAAAAATGATATTTGCGAAAACCCGACTGAGTTTAGTTTAATAGACTTGTAGATTCTAGATCAATATGCAATTGTTTTGCTATATGTTTTTCATATATTTTAGATATAGTAGGTAAAAGTTATATTGATCCATAATTATTTGGATCTTCTACCGATCCCCCCCGTCTTGTATGAAGATATAACGTTTGCAATGTATGCATATATGGAAAGGTTCCATGTGAAATACAGTCATTTATAAGAGCAGTGATTGGTTGTATTATGAATTATTTGCAAAGTTTAATAATGTAAGGGCCTATACCATCAGGCCCAGCAGCTTTGGTTGAATGTAGTTGATCAGTACTAACTTCTAATGAAGTAATAAACTGAACAGAGAAATGCTTAGAATATATCTTAGCATCTAGATCTGCTGTCAGTGAGTTGAAATCGTGTTCCGTTAATTCAGTCTTTTTAATAACTTTCAAGATGTCAACAAAGTGGTCATTAAGTGCATTAGCTATATTTGATCTACCTGCTATTATCTGATCATCCATCCGTATTACGTTTGGTAAAATACAGGATACTTCGTGTTCATTCGATGTTAATTTAAAAGCTTTCTAGAGCAATTTCGCACTTGCTTTTGTACCGCATTCAAAAATATTCTTTTTTAGCCATTTTGATTGCACTGTTACGTTTATTACGCCACTACTTATATTGTGGTCAATTAGATTCACCTTTATATTTATCCCTTAAAGACCTGGCTTGTTTAACGTGTTCTTTGTACCAACCAGGTTGCTGTAATTTCTTCACTTTTGTATATTTCATAGGGGAATTCTTATTAAGAACTGAGTTTAACAGAGGGGGTAATCACGTGATAGTCAAGATGGCAACGACCATAACGAGACGGTTATTTTGCGCCGTTTTATACCCTTTAATACTTATGTTTATTTTTTAAATGACGCTCACTTTCCAGCCATATCAGTAACAAGTTGATTAGCGTTTATTTAATATTTACATTCGCTTTATATATCGACTTTACTCCGCGAAAATGTTCTGAGTGGAGCCCTAATTAGGTCAACCCCCTCATAAATTTCGCACCGAGTAAAGTCGACATATAGAGCGAATATTACTATGAAATAAACGCCAGTTACTGTCCTCCTAATATGTCTGGAAATTGAGCGGAATACAAAAAAATAATACATGTAATACAGGGTTTAAAACGACGAAAAATACCTGCCTCGACATGGACGTCGCCATCTTGTTTGTCATGTGATTACCTCCTATGTTTAATGTGTTATAAAATATTTCAAATGCCTCATTAGTATCCTCAATTGTTTCAACTATATCAAAATTAGCATTTGCCAGACGTTTTGAACATTGATATCATTAAAATGGTTAAAACATATGTTCTAAATAATTTTAAGATAATTCGTCTTAACAATTTTAACTTTGACGCTTTATGTAAAAACTACTGGGTAATTGTCAATTATGCCTATTTTTGGTATTATAATATCAGAAATGTTGGCATATTTTGAATACACATGGTTTAATATTGATGATGAATGTCCAGTAACTATTGTTGGAAAAGACACATGTTGTTTTAAATTAAAATCAGTGATACGTTTTCCCATTTCTTATTGTGTTTTGGCTTAATGATTGAAAATTAAAATCCCCGGTCGGATACAAATTGCAATCTTCCATGTTTGCCTTGTTTATCTGTAATTTAAATGAGTCAATCCAAGATTGAGGGCTATTTGGTGGGCGATAAACAAAGTTAATTAGGTATAATTTGTACTTTATATTGTTGATTTGTAGCCAAATAGATTCAATATCGCCACTTTCTAAATCATGATGCTCACTCCGGGTGTCCAGGTGTACGTTCCTCAGATCATTTTCGGCGTAATGTTCGATATATTCTCGCCGTTACTGGTTTCTTCTTCAAAATGCACTGTACTCTCTTGTTTATCGTAGATCGCTTGTGTCACTTGTACGGTTTCTCGTATTGTTTCATTTTCTACGGGATTTTCGGACATCCGTCGACGTGCTGCTTCTACATAGTATTTCATATCACCTTTGGAAAGAACAGTTTTTAGAGAGTTTGCTTTAAGTATATCTCCAAACGATAGTTTTTTTTTCTATACAGATATATTTAATTGGTCGAGTGTTTGATTCAGGTCTTGAACGTTTTGCTGCAAGCAATCGCTTTTTTCGTCCGTGCCTCGGGAATTGGTTTGGACCTTATACTTTTATATTATGAAGAATGTCTTATATCTCATTGAATCCACGATTCGTGTTTAAGATATGCTCACATACATCTTTGCGCACATCACTTACAGTATTTTAAATTGTTTGAATCAAACAATAAAGTGCTTCAAGTTATATTAATTCCCGGTGCATCCGTTTGAATACTTGCGTTAATTCTCACGTGTTGAACTTTTAACATCGATTAAAAGTTTTAAAGTTGCTTGGTATTTACCGTGAAATTTATATCATTTTTTTCTGGTCTCAATCCACATACATCTTCAACTGCAGTTTGTTTAATCGTTAACACCAGCATGCATTCCTGAAGAATTTCTTGAAATTTTGCATTCACTTCATGGACGGTCAAGTTTTCTGATATTATTTTTTGTATTGAGTTTTATGATTTCTGATAAGTCACTTTCCGCAAACTTATTCGACATTTACCCATTAACCAGACATGAACATTTTGTGTGATATAAGTAAATTATATACACACTATTTCTTCCGGATGATAACCTGTATTTAGTTTCCACTAAACTACCAATATTATCATACACTGGTGTATTTGACATTTAAATTTCAAAGTTTCAGACAGGTACTCATCAACACAGCTTTTGAAAAGTTCATGCATACCAGAACTAAATTAGATTTTCAGCCCACCATCAGTCACTTTGACAATAGCGTGGTCCCTTGTGGTCGCATAGAGTTTCTGTGTCATTGTCTTTTCACTATTTAACTCGTAGTATCTTGTTTCCATTGGTCCACTTGTTTCAAGTCCTAGGTTTTTTGTAGCGATCAACTTGCATTCTGTATCCGTTCACAGAGACAGACTATCATTGCTTATACGAGATGACTATTGGTATAAACTCATCTCTAAACCGAATCATCTTTTAATTTTACTTTAGTTACATCTTGTTATCAAACCAATAATGCCGGTTTATAGGATACGTTTGTATTAACATTATTTGTATTTGGCTGTCCGTACTATTTTTATTCCGTATTATGTCTTAATGAGAATCTACTTTCAGATAAATTATTATCAAACGAAGGGTTATAACACATATGTACATGTTTTGAAAACTATTGGCGAATAGCATGTTGCATTCGCGTATATACCGAATTTATATATAGTTCTCCTCCATAATTTATTCCGTTGTTTGATCAAATGTATATTATCTATTGGAATATATGGAACAAAAATATCAGCCCCTATTTCCGAATGAAATGTTACGTAACAGTATGACGGTAGAATACCGGATTTATTGAATACTAATTAAATTCGTCTTAAATTGCATACCTTCTATTCTCATTCACAAGTTAAAGGTTTCAATGTGAATTTAAACACACAACAATACAACAGTTATTCAAATAAGTGTTCCGTAGAGTCAATTGTTTTATATCTTTTCCACCAAACTAATCAGCGATTTGATATTCCGAACATGAAAAATCATCCTTAAGTTTCTCCCAATTATTACTATTACTATTCCAACTAATACGTGGGATCAGTGGACTAATGTTAGGATGCTGGCTTAGGGATCGAGAGGTCCCGGGTTCGAATCCCGCCCGGACCACTGAAATATCCTTGAGCAAGAAATTTATCCCACATCTGCTTCTCTCCACCCAGGTGTATAAAAGGGTACCTGTGAGGGAAATAAGCCAATGTGCCGTGGCTGCATACTGCGCCAAGATGTAAACGGACGACTTATGACACAGTGATCAGGGAAAAATGTAAAGCGCCTTTGAACGCACATCTCGAGTACGAAAAGGGCGCTATAAAAATGTGGTATTAAATAAATAAAAAAAATTCTGAAATACATATATTGTAAATGTATAGCATACTGTTTCAAATAATTTTTCCATATTATCGTTTTTGTATGTGATGTTTTTAACTGATGACCGAAGCAATTGATTATGGTTGATTACATATGATGAGCCAAAACAATATGCACGAATTTTCAAATCATTGTTCAATCAGTTGTCTGACATATTACATAATACAGCCACATTACCGTAACAATTTGTGTTATAGTAAAATACATATACCTAATGACTCCTCGCTTGTTTTTACATTAATTGCTTTTTCTGATACTAAAATCACCATTATACATAATTTGAAGCGATTATAATGTTGTTAGCAAGAATTAAATCTTGCATTTAAAGACGACTATAAGCTGCTATACACATTTACCCTTTGACAAATGATTTTAATTACATTCATTAAATAGTGCCACGACTTGCATCTCGGTTGGCGTTATCAGCTTTTAACATGTTCATGACGTATTACTTTCAGACGTACGTATACAATTTAAGACGAATTTATTTAATATTCAATGAATTCGTTTTTCTAACGTAATAATGTTACGTCACATTTCATACGGAAATAAGGGATGTTATGTTTTTCCATATATTCCAATACAAAATATACAATAGAATAAAGAACGTAATTATTTGAGGCGGAAAAATATCACTAAATTGGGAATGAAATAGTATATACGCGAATGCAACACTCTATTCGCCTATAGTTGTCAATACATGTACATATGTTATAAAACCCAACGATATGCAATAATTTATCTGAAAGACGATGCTCATTTATATACATAATACGGAATACACATAGTACGAACAGCCAACTACAAATAATGTTTATATTAACGTATCCTATCAACCGGCATTCTTGATTTGAAACGAGATGATTCGGTTTAGAGATGAGTTTGTACCAATTGTCTTTTCTTATCAACAGTAAGAGTCTGTCTCTGTAAACCCCTAGTTCGTAAAAAGATGACACGAAATAATAACAAAAAGCTGGTTTCAGTGTTACGAAGATGTTACAAATTTGGCTTGTCATGGCTGCAAGAGTATTTGCTAAAAATCTACTAATCATGAAACAGGCAAACCAAACGACTTTCGCCAAAACACATCAAAATAACTATAAAACCCAAAATGAGTTTTTGCAGGAAAGGCTTGAAAGTCTTATTGTATATTTTCATATGCACAATAGCCAACAATACTGACACCTATTTGGAAACACGTCAGTCAAGATTTGTCATGCCATAACGGATAACATTGTTTATATATTACTCAACGCAAGTTGCTGGGCGACAGATTTACCTGACACAGGAACGCATCCCTCTTCATATGTATAAGCATTTACTTTTAATGATTCTTGGTATGTATGCATAAGTTAGGTAGTTACCAAAGTGTGAATCATGCTTATGCTTTGTATATTGTTGTTCTGTATAGATATTTGGTTTCAATAAATGAAAAATGGGGTAATACGATATTTCTACTGGTTATGTCGCTGGTGTTTATTATTCCTATATCGAAGAAGAAATATGAATTGGTTTATAGAGTCCAACACTGAGATTGACGAAATTAATAAACATAATTTATTTTCGAGAGTATTTTTTCGTTCATGCATTATGCATTAGAACTTTAACAATAGTCAATTTATATAAAGTGATAACATTTTTCCGCAAACATTATTACAAGCAATCTAATGTATGGGACATTTAACTCCTCATACTGCCGTAAGCTTAAACACATTTTCTCCGGCTTTATACTTTATATCAATTTGATATCTTACATTCTTGGATTAATATGATGCAAAAGATTAAGGTTTGCCAATCTATAGATACCAAGGCTTTTATTAACAATATTGCAGTGATTAAGTATGCAATTTGTAACTTTTTTTAGAGATCGTCAATAAAACTTTCCAGTTAGAATAAGATAGATGTTTCTTTCCTAGAGACATGTGTCGAGTTTCATTACTTTAATACATGCTATTTTGTTAAATATTTCGATATAAAAGTTTTCAAATTCATATCATTAAGCCAGCTTGAAAAAATTGTTTGGCTATCACATTGATTAATATATTGTTCAAAACAGATAAATGCGTTGTTTTTAAACGTACCATATCACATGTACGTCTGTTTTAAGTGAAACAGACAACATTGCTTTTACATCACGTCATGAATGTTTAGAATTTCAGATCGGCTTTGAATGTGAACATTTATAATGAACCGCGTCATATCCGAAACCATTGTGTTAGTGGAAATGCAGACATCATTGCTTGTTCCAGAAAAAGATTAATTATTTTTGGTGTTCTCTGAAAGTGGATTTATAATTTAAGCAATGTTTGTCGCGTTTAGGCCAGCATTTTTTTTATTTGTTTTACAGGAACGCCCGACCCTATTTTTCGACAAATACAAGGAAATATTAAAAGTCACTTTCGTTGTTTTTATTTACATTTCACCCGCCGACCTGGTATTTTATCCAAAACTACCAAAAAAAATGCAGATTGCCGAAAGTGTTGTTCAAAGTTTGTTTATGATACGAGTTGTTTCGTTGTGCCAAGTCGACTTGTAAAGCGTCAGCGATTTTCATTGGCTAATGCAGCCAATACCACACGCTATTAGCCAATCGGTTTGTATTTAAGAAATGATTTTCATATTGCATTTCCGAAATGGCGGACATTAACAACAACGAGACAAATGTAGCATATTTTAAAATCAAATTAAATAAAAACGGAGCAGAAACAATTTCAATTAGAAAAGTTAATCTTCAGAACAATATTGTTGACATCATGCCCATATTGTGTGATACGAGATTAAAAATAATTAGGGTTTTTGCAGATGATGCACAGGTGTCACCATCGATAACATTCGGTGTGTTAAAAAGTTTTGGGTAGGTTTAATAAATATGCGTATGTTTTAAAATGTAGATCCTGTAATATTTTTATAGATAAAAAATCCACATTCCGAAAATGTCCAATATGTACTAATTAACGTTTCTTTATAATGAACATGAGGACTGAACCACAGGTACTTGCATTTATAATCCCATTCCCCACCCACCCATATATATTCTTTATTTAGAAAAAACGTATGCAACACACCCTTCCCAAATAAGTGTGTAAAACTCGAGTTAAACACAGGTTTTATCCGTATTAAACCAAGCGGTATTGGCAGTTGGTTTAAGTGGGCTTTTTTTGCTTACCGACTAGGTTAAGACTGTGTAAAACACAGAAAAAACTCACTTGGTACCATATGTGGGTTTCGGTAAGTTGTTTTTTTTGTTGGTTTTGGTACGTTGGTTTTTAGAGGGTTTTGGTATTTTGTTTTTTGTGAGTTTTGGTAAGTTGGTTTTTTTCTGTGTTTAAAGTGGGTATTTTTACCAACTTGGTTAAAACTTAGTAAAGCGCACAAAAAAACTCACTTGGAACACATATGTGGGTTTTGGTTAGTTGTTTTTTTGTGAGTTTTGGTATGTTGGTTTTTGTGGGTTTTAGTATGTTGTTTTTTGTGGGTTTTGGTATGTTGGTTTTTTGTGAGCTTTGGTATGTTGGTTTTTGTGTGTTACAAAGACTCACAAAAACCAACATACCAAAACTCACAAAAAACCAACATACGGTACCAAAACCCACAAAACACTAACATACCAAAACTCACAAAAAACCAACATACTAAAACTCACAAAAAACGAACTTACCGAACCCACAAAAACCAACTTAAACAAACTTCTGTATACAAAAGTGTGTTTAAATTGGTTTTTGTGAGTCTTTTGTACGCTTAAAGGATCATAAACTTTTGCTTGTCTGACCTGTAACCTTAGTAAAAAAAATATTTACACCTTTCTGGTAAAAAAGGTAATTGAGATAAAATCACAACAGATCTTCACAAGCCCCATGTGATGATAAAAAAGACACACACAATTTGCCAAAAACTATGTTTACATAAAAAAAATTCTTTTAACAAAACAAGGAAAACATCTACCCAAGATACATAATCACAATATGCCAGCACAATGAACATAATAAATGAAAATAAATAACATTTTCATCTTAGGGCTACCACAAATAAAAACGGGAACCATTATAAATACAGTTTCAGTTAGTGAGGGGTGATTAAAAAGATAACATTAATAATAATTGTGTTTGACTGTGTTGGTGGTACCGGATTTATAAAATGACGCCATTAAGGAATCCTTCATCCTATTTTTTCCTGGAATAGCCCTTTACATATATGTACACTTATATACAAACGCAACAAATTGCTCAGCACTACACAGTTCATATATTCTCCGCGCAGTACATGACACGAAGCCTCCTCAAGCAGAGGGGGTAATCACGTGACAAACAAGATGACGACGTCCATGCCGAGGCAGGTATTTTTTCGTGGTTTTATAGCTTTTATTACTTGTATTATTATTTTTAATCCGCCCACTTTCCAGCCATATTAGAAAGAAAGTTACTGACTTTAATTTATCAGTAATATTTGCTCTATATCTCGACTTTATTCGGTGCAAAATTTCTTTGCGGGATGAACTAACTAGTCAGAGCTCCACTAAAAAAATTTGCACCGTGTAAAGTCGAGATATAAAGCGAATTTGTATACGATTGGAAATAAACGGTAATCACCTTTTTACTCATATGGCTGGAAAGTTAGCGTTTTAAAACTAAACAGAAGTAATAAAGGGTATCAAACGGCGAAAAATACCTGTCTCTGTATTGACGTCGCCATCTTGACTATCACGTGATTACCCCCTCTGCTCCTCAAGGCCCATCTCATTATTTCTGCCACACTGTTGAAATGGACAGGGCAAACATTTTGGAGATGACATCTGCAATGTATATGAACAATCAATGCAGGATTTTACTGTACATTACAGTATTCAAAAAACATGTAGGAGTTTATTCCACCCAAATCAAGTCTGATCTGAATGACTTGATTTTGGTGGAATAAACTTTTACATCAATATCATCAGTTCAGATATCCCATTTTAACATCATCTACATTTGAAGGATTTCAAAAGAGGTTTTTGAAACAAGCAGGCAAATTACTGTTGCTTGAATTTTTTTTATCATTCAAAATGAAAGCTTGATCTTTAAATTTATACTGAGGTTATTTTTGTCTGCTTATTTGTTAAATTCTCCAAAACTTTTTTATACACAAACACAATTTGTTGTACCTCTTAAATTTTAGCATTAGTATTAAATTAACGCAAGACAGATTATGTGCTGGAGTCAAATTTGAATAAATTGCATTATGTTCGTTTCAAAATGGATATGGAGGCAGTAGGACACTTATATATTTAAATTCCCCTTTTTCACAAAAAAAGAATCATGTCAACTATTGTGCAGTGTTCGGCAATCAGGAGACGCTCTCGAATCTCCTGTTTAGGGTAGGTTGAACGACACTTCGTAGAGCATTCACCTGCTGATCAGATCTGAAAACTATACTGTCATGGCCTTTGCGAGGCGCGTCTCGTGCATGATCTCATTTGATATCAGGTTCTGAAAGATATTTTATAATGTAAGTGTTAAATATTGCTGTTATGGTAATCTTGTTGCTATAAAAATATTAATTGTAATCAAAACAAGTTTGTTTGCTTGTTGTTTTTGTTTGATTATTTTTGCAATTTAAATCCTGTGATCACATGTGAGTAATTTGACTTGAATTTGACATAAATAATTAAAACACATCACGTTTGGTAGAAAATACTGTTTGAAAATGTACCAAGATACGTTGTCTCATTTGGCTGTGTGGACTGGTCGGGAGTGTGACGCCTTTTAAATGCTAAAACCTGTATAGTTTTACCTCTCAACAAATCCAATTGTTCTTGGTCAAGGACAGGGCTCGGTTTTCCCACTCATGATCTCCTCAAATGGGCCTGCTCGTGCAGGGTAAAACCTGGTATCAAAGTCCATGCATCAGTTAGTTCCCCTTTTGCTCTCTTTTTCGGCAGGCGATGATGCATATTCTATCCAAAGAATCTTCCAATCAATGTAAATTTCACCTTGGGAGTTTAACCTTCAAATTTAAAATATAAAAGTTCTCATTGAATATGTGGGAAAGAAATAGGTATAAATAACTTTTAAATGACAATAACCATAAAATACAGCCATAATAATTCAAATGGTGTTGTTTTTCCTTATAATTGCATTATATTTATACTTAACCATTTGCATTTCCCAGTGACAATACATCAATATGATGATGATCATAATTAATTCAATATAAAACTAAATAAAAAAGGGATGCAAAAATGAGAATACAAACCTTAAACTACTGTTCTTCAGTATTCCAAGAAAACAGGCAATTGCTGAACTATGTGACCATATCACTTTAACCTCCCACTTTGAATCTCCTTTGCAACAAGCTTATTGTTGATTTACTCAATTATATCTTAAATTTAGCTCATAGTCAGTTGCTGAAAACCCTCTTTGTTTTCAAACAATAAATGCGTGTCTCCAGCCAATCAAAGTCGCTTGTTTTCAAATAGATGGTGGCTGAACCAATCAAATGTCTATCTCAACACCCCTTTGTTAGGCCAATAGATGGAGCACTGATACGGATTAATGTTAATGCTTAATTCGGGGGGGGGGGCTAATCTCTTATGTGTGTCAGCCAATTACTAAATCTGAAAAATATCCACTGATTTTAACACCAACATATTTATTTCATTATACACAACACCTTTGGCATATTATATTTAATTGTGAATATTTCAATATAACATGCTGAATGGTTTAAGCAAATAATAATAATATTATTATATATATTATTGTTATTGCCTTTTAAATTGTATGTTAAAAGTCAATGTGGTAGACATTAATTGTATTGGGGATAGATATCAGTATAAGAAAGTTAAAATAGTTATTGTTTTTATGTTGAGGAGATATTATTGATGCTGGTAAGCCCACAAAAGTTTCCATATTTATTAATTAACACTTTCACACTGAAACTAGTTTAATTTATTAAAGAAACAGTGACAGGCCTCCCCCTCAAAAAATGAATAAAAAACACACTGTAAGTCTATTGAATTCTCCAAAGAACATGACTAAAATGGAAGTATTCACATTTTTATAGATGTGTGATTGTTCTTATAATATATTTAATATTTATTTAGTGATTAAAAGTGAAAGACAAACAATTTCATATTCAGGTATAAAACTAAGTTTGAACATTTTAACAGTTTTATAGTTTTTGGCAGTTAAAATTATGGGGAGCCCACAAATGTACAAAAGGTGAAATGGCAAACAAGCTGTAAAAAAGTCCATTTACAATTCACCTTGATAATATATGGCTATAAACATTAAACAAAGACCTAGTTGAAGAAATAGTGTTTCATTGTTGAGTTATATTAATAAACAAAAGACCAACTAATTGAAAGTGTGTTAAAGTGAGTCTTTTAGCCTTGTTGCGGCTCTAAAATTAATTATAAAAAGACTCGCTTAAACCCACTTCTGTTTATAAAAAGACCAACTTATGTTGTAAGAGACTCGCTTATGAAACAAAAAGACACACTTAAACACACATAAACCAACTCATAAATAAAAAGACTCACTTTTGACACACACAAAACCAACTTCTTACAGCACAAAAACTCGCTTTAACACACATCTACTTTTTAAAAAAACTTAAAACTCAGTTCAGCACAGTTTAGCTCACATAAAACTCGTTTTCATTAGCAAATACCAACTTCCGCTCAGAAAAACAGAGAAAAAAACACAGTTTTATGTTGGTTTAGGTGTGTTTTGGTATGGAAGTGGGTTAACTTTTTGCAAGGGTGCAGCTTCTGAAGAAAATAACATTGGGTCCTGATGTTCGTATAACAGTCAAAGTCACAAGAAAGTGTTAATTATTTTTCTTGAAACAGACAGTAGCAAATTAACATGCTTATCATTCTTCATTAACTTTAAACAAAACATTTTTTCCATATATTAAACTGTATAACTATTTTATATCGACATTTTAACCATTTTTCCGGTACCTTTTGACCAAGTTACGTCCCTTTGTTTTGATCAGTTCATTTTATTGAATTTTTACAGACGAAAGCAAAGTTTTGACTCTGAATATAAAATGAAATGCAGCACATGTTTTAACAAGTCTATAACTCTCGGTTTCTCAAATGAAATATTGAATAGAACTCTCGCTACAATAAGTTTTTGATCAAGATCAAGATAAATTCAAGCGCAGTCTGATTAGGATCCAAACTGTTCGCTTAACATCTTTAGAAGTACTGACTGAATGACAATTATGTCGAACATTTTGGATCCTGATCAGACTGCTCTTTTGGAGCCAAAATGGTCGCAATCGCCCTAAGGTCTAATTTCCTGTTACGTGGCTCATTTGTTTCTCATGATTGATTCAAATTATCATGAAATAAAGCAAACCTGGTGTATATTAAAGAGTATTTTAGTGTGCATATTCCACCCATGGATGAAAGTTAAAAAGTTGGTTGTTATTTAAAGTTTTTAAACAATGTAAAAAAATACGTATTTTTTTATTTAAGTCAAATGCATGCTATATTTGTTATAAACATACATATAAAATAAAAAAAAAAAAATAATTTTGATATACAATCAACAAAATTTTAACGATTACTATAATACACTACACACCTGGCGTGTTTAATAGTCTCTATTGAAGCAATACAGTATAATACATGCGAAAGGTGCTTTTACAGTGTAATGAGATATATTAAACACTTAAAAGTTAATGCAAGTATTCATAAGGTTAAATTGGCTGAATTTTAATTTTTCAAAAATAAAAAAAATCGTTTTTTTTTTGGTCGAATGATCACTTTTGATGCTTTTATTTTTATTTTATTTAACCCCCCCCCCGGACACAATGTTTTTGAAACAATTCCCGTAAAACAAATATAAAAAAATGCTGGCCTTACTTGTATATGCACTTAGATTCATCAATTTAATATTTGTTATTGTTCAAAGATACATTTCCTCAATCAAATTACTGACTGAAATGCATCTCTTCGATTATATAATATATACCTTAATGTCAGCAGTTGTGTTTTCGCTAAGTACCAAAATATCCATAACGTGTATAGTTTTATGTTGGATGTCCGTATTTGTAAGGTGAACTAAAAAAACGGTCATATCAGGATACGCTCAGTGCCATAGTGTCGAATCGTCTGCTGAGGGTGGCATCAATGACCGTTCTGACGGGCAGGAAATCATATCAGGATAATGTCAGTGCCATAGCGTCTAATCGTCTGCTGAGGGTGGCATTAATGACCGTTCTGATGGGTAGGCAGTTATATCACGATCATAGTGTCTAATCGTATGATGATGGTGGCATCAATTACCGTTCTGACGGGCAGGAAATCATATCAGGATACTGGCAGTGCCATATCGTCTAATCGTCTGCTAAGGGTGGCATTAATGATCGTTCTGATTGGACGGCAGTCATATCAGGATAGTGTCAGTGCCATAGTGTCTTATCGTCTGATGATGGTGGCATCAACGACCGTTCTGATGGGACGGAAGTCATATCAGGATAATGTCAGTGCCATAGTGTCTGATTGTCTGATTAGAGTGGCATCAATTACCGTTATGATTTGTCGGCAGTCATATAAGTATACTCAAAGTGCCATAGTGTCTAATCTTCTAATGAGAGTGGCATTAATGGCCGTTCTGATGGGCCGGCAGTCATATCAGGATAATGCCAGTGCAACAGTGTCTAATCGCATGTTAAGGGTGGCATAAATGACCGTTCTGATGGGCCGGCAATCATATCAGTATACTCGCCGTTCCAAAAGTGTCTCATCGTCTGCTGAGGGTGGCATCAATGACCATTCTGATGGGTCGGTAGTCATTTCACGATACTATCAGTACCATAGTGTCCAATCGTCTGATGATGGTGGCATCAATGACCGTTCTGTAGGGCAGTAAATCATATCAGGATACTGTCAGTGCCATATTGTCTTATCGTCTGCTAAGGGCGGCATTAATGATCGTTCTGATGGGCCGGCAGTCATATCAGGATACTGTCAGTGCCAGTGTCTAATCGTCTGATGATGGTGGCATCAATGACCGTTCTGATGGGCCGGAAGTCATATCAGGATAATGTCAGTGCCATAGTGTCTGATTGTCTGATTAGGGTGTCATCAATAACCGTTCTGATTTGTCGGCAGTCATATCAGGATACTCTCAGTGCCAAAGTGTCTAATCGTCTGATGAGGGTGGCATTAATGGCCGTTCTGATGGGCTAGTAGTAGTATCAGGATAGTGTCAGTGCCGTAGTGTCTAATCGTATGTTAAGGGTGGCATTAATTGACGTTCTGATGGGCCGGCAGTCATATCAGGATACTGCCAGTGCCATAATGTCTAATCGTCTGCTGAGGGTGGCATAAATGACTGTTCTGATGGACCGGCAATCATATCAGAATACTGGCAGTGACAAAAGTGTCTCATCGTCTGCTGAGGGTGGCATCAATGACCGTTCTGATGGACCGGCAGTCATATCAGGATACTGTCAGTGCCATAGTGTCTAATCGTCTGCTAAGGGTGGCATCAATGACCGTTCTGATGGGCTGGCAGTAATATCAGGATACTGTCAGTGCCATAGTGTCTTATCGTGTACTGTAGGTGGCATCAATGACCGTTCTGATGGGCCGGCAGTCATATCAGGATACTGTCAGTGCCATATTGTTTAATCGTTTACTAAGGGTGGCATCAATGACCTTTCTAATAGTCCGGTAGAAATATCAGGATGCTGTCGGTGCCATAGTGTCTAATCGTCTGCTGAAAGTGGCATCAACGACCGTTCTTATGGGCCGGCAGTCATATCAAGATACTGTTAGTGCCATAGTGTCTAATCGTCTGCTGAGGGTGGCATCAATGACCGTTCTGATGGGCCGGCAGTAATATCAGGATACTGTCAGTGCCATAGTGGCTAATCGTCTGATGAGGGTGGCATCAATGACCGTGCTGATGGGCCGGCAATCATATCAGGATACTGTCAGTGACATAGTGTCTAATCGTCTGCTAAGGGTTGCATTTATGACCATTCTGATGGACAGGCAGTTATATCAGGATACTCTCAGTGCCTTAGTGTCTAATCGTCTGATGGTGGTGGCATCAATGACCTTTCTGACGGGCAGGCAGTCATAGCAGGATAATGTCAGTGCCAATAGTGACTTATCGTCTAATGAGGGTGTCATAAATGACCGTTCAGATGGGCCAACAGACATATCAGGAAAATGGCAGTGCCAATTGTGTATGATCGTCTTTTGAGGATGGCATCAATGACCGTTCAGATGCACCGGCAGTCATATCAGGATAATAGATGTGCCGAAAGTGTCTGATCGGCTGCTGAGAGTGGCATTACTGACCGCTCAGATGGGACGGCAGTCATATCAGGATAATGGTAGTGCAAATAGCGTCTGATCGGCAGCTAAGGTTTCCGTCAATGACCGTTCAGATGAAATGACAGTCATATCAGGATAATGGCAGTGCCAAAAGTGTCTAATCGTTTGATAAAGTAGCCATTAATGTCCGTTCAGATGGGATTGCAGTCATATCAGGATAATGGTAGTACCAACAGCGTCTAATCGTCTGATGAAGGTGGCATCAATGACCGTTCCAATGGGTTGGCAGTCATAGCAATTTTATTTGAGATATTTTTTCTGCACATTGATTTGCTTTCATAAAGATATTTTGTTAAGTTAACGACGCGCGTCCTCATGCGGCGTTACAATTCCCTGTTGATTTTATGGTTTTTAATTTGCTTCACAGATCATTAATTCACCACATCTCGTTATTCTGACATGATTTCAAAACACACACTAAGTTGTATCCACCTTATCGATAATTGTTCTTGTTCTCATTCATATAAACGCAATGTATCGGTTTTGTTTATGCGAATCACCAACTGACAATTCTTTATCATGAAACAAATATTAATATATATATAAATATATATTTCACATCTAATAATCATTGGGTGTATCACCAAGCTAGAGCCACGTCTGCTTGTAAAAGCATATTTAAATCAATCAACATTTAATTAAATAAACGTAATGAACATCTTCTTTTTTCAAAATATAAAAAAATGTGTTTCTGGGATCTGATTGAAAGAAAGATGAATTGCGACTGACACGTTTTTTTGTTGTTGAAGCCCTATTAACATTGAATGTATACCGCCGGCAGAGAGATTTGCAAAACGGATAATAAATCAAGTGAATTGCTGAAATTCCTTTACGAGAAGTATTGCGAAATTTACATTCATCTCAAAGACTCTAAGAATAATAACTGTACGTTCAAAAAAGAACGTGTATTGCAATGAAACGGTACAAGTGACATTTTAAGAGACCTTTTTATTATTAGCAAAATTATATTAAAGCAGGGTAGGTTATTAACACAGCTCAAAAATCACTGTGATCATGATTACTTTAACATTTTCAAAACAAAATATCCATCTATGGGTTAGCGTTTCAAACTGCCTCTGGGTACATTGCATCATTTACATATGCCTTATTCGTTTTAAACTAGTAGTCATAATTAAAAAAGTTTCATTTTCTAAAAATAGTGTGAACGAAAAATGCGACCACTAAAATTGTTGTATTGTAAACCATTTATTATGTATCACTGTGATATTATTTACCGTGGATATGTTATACAAAACGATTAACAGTTTATTGCTTGCCAAGCATTTATCCAGTTGAGTATTATTTGTGCAATTAATTGATGTAATTTTACATGCAAAGAAACAACAACAAAATAAAAACTGTTTCGATACAGGTGATATGCAACTTTCCCGAACAACCCTCTTATCATGAAGATGAGTTGAGTATCGCATTCATCTTATAGGATTTATGTAATGTCATGAAAAGTGTTAAATGGATTTAATGATATTGAAAAAAGTTTGTAGAAAATATGCTCTAAATGAATATATGTAACAACAGTGCGAACCTCGTGAGGAAAAAAACGGCATTATGGTGTTCTATAACTGGTTTAATTCCTTAAATACAGAGTATGTGCCCTAACCCGTAAAATACTAGGAAACCTACCATGCTTACTAATTTTAACAACGGAAACAAAACACATATTTTTATTTATTTAACAAGTGCATACTCGACGATTTGGGAGTTTAAATTACAAATATTATCTTTTACACCGTATGTATTAATATATAACCGTATTTCTTAAATATATACTTATATTCATTAAATTAAAATTACCTGTTAAAACCGCTCTGTAAAGTAGTAGTTTTTATAAAAATCAAAAGATGGAAAAGGGACACTTGCGATTTGTGCTGGAAAATGCGGAGAAGTAGTAAAATCGTTATGAACGAAATGTACACACAGTACGTGAAGTATAACAATGAGCCTTCGCAAAGTGACATTGATAACGTTATTTAAATGATCAAAAATTCTCATTGAAACGCGATTGTAGTCCAGACATTCACGTAAGTGAAATCTCTCACAGCAAAATTTAAATATTCACGATAGCTATTGATAAATCAAACAAATTCATGGACACAGTCAAGAAATTGTATTTTAACTGAGTATGTATATATTTCTTAACTAATGACTTTGTCATTTTCTGGCTTGAAAGAAGATTCCTGATTCCGTCCGAAACAATATACCCTTTCTTACTAGCTCAGATCCCAGAAACACATTTTAATTTAGAAAAAAGGAGTGTTCATTACTTTTGTTTAAATTAAATGTTATTTTTTTAAGCAATGTTTTAAAAATAAAAAATCATCATCTGAACGGTCATTTATGCCACCGTTGTCAGAAATTTATACACTATTGGCACTGTCATTATCCTGATACGACTGCTGGACCATCGGAGAATTCATTGATGCCACCTTCATAAGACGATCAGACACTATTGGCACTGCCATTATCCTGATATAACTGCCGGACCATCTGAGCGGTCATTGATGCCACCCTCAGCACTCGATAAGACTCTATTGGCACTGCCATTATCCTTATATGACTGCCGGACCGTCTGAGCGGTCATTGATGCCACCCTCATTAGACGATCACACGCAATTGGCACTGACAGTATCATGAAATCAAGTTCAACAGAGAAAATGTCATATTTTTTATTTGACGATGTATATACGTTTACAATATTTAGTCAATGAATAAGTAAAACACACAATTTCGGTCAATATATTGAATATTAGTTTTTACTCTTCACAACACTCAAGTTTGCTCTATACATTATTAAAACATCCCATTCTTTTAACTATCATAGTGACATTAATTGTATTTACCTTGTATGCAAACGATTCTTTATATTTATTATACAATAGTTTTGAATACATTTCATACATAAAGTATGTACACATGTGTAGACATCAAACAATGACATGTAAACGACGTTGAATATCAACTCTCTGGAAAGAGACAAATGAATAAAAATCGAAATCAAAATAATAATGTCCGCGCATCAAACAAAATACAGACATACACTATATACATCTAGTTGGTGATAAGTTTTCAGAATTAATTCGGTCCGTTTCCTTAACAAAGACTACTTGCGAAGATTGCGTGACATTTGTATTTTGCCTTCAGCTACTGTACTGTTATGAAATGATTGCTTTTTCCTACTTGATTGCGAGTTATATTCCAATCAGGGAGACAGCTAAGGTGAAGGTTGATGGTGTTGTGTTTGCAATGCTTGATTTTATTATATACCTGATTAATGCTTTTAACAAAATACAGGTTGTATCAATCGTTGAAATAAAAAATCCCGTATTACGCTTCTTGCTGTTTCCAATTCCGTATAACCATACCAGCCGGAATCCTTCGACCCATTTAAAGACGTCATGTTCCGCGCACCGATATATAAATATTTTATATTACGAAATATATTACGTAGTACATCGTGTGATGTCATTTCTGTGACAAAACACAATAGTTTTATTTAAACTCTCTGGAATTTAAGGACATGTCGGACGTGGTGTTTTTTAACAGTAATCTATTTGTTAAAACTATCGAACAAATTTAAAACGCATTTTGGAGTGTGTGTTTATTATGCTTAAATGTTTATTTCGATAGGAATACAATAAAATAGTGTTTCATTAGATTAAAGTTGTCAACTTAATTGTTATAAACATTGGATTAACGATAGGATTAAGGTAAGCGTGTCGGAAAACTGTGTTTCCCGGTTCGAATGTTTGCACGTTAATTTGCATAAACTGTATTCATACGCGTCTTAAAAACTATGGCGTACCGTTTTAGTCTATGTTTTGTCAGTTTTGTTAAAAAACAATACACTTGTTAACTGTTTTCGTTAGTTGTTGTATATAATAAAAGGAATATTACGCTAGTCAATTGTTCCAAGAGTTTGTATCACTCTCGTGGCTTGCGCTATTTCGCATCACACTCGAGGCTCCGCATCTCGTGTGATACGTCACCACACAAGCCACTCGAGTGAAACAAACTCTTGGAACAATTGACTAGCGTAATATTCCGTATTTATTATATACCTGTTAAATGCTTTTAACAAAATACAGGGTGTATCAATCGTTGAAATAAAAAATCCCGTATTACGCTACTCACTGTTTCCAATTCCGTATTACCAACTAGCCAGACTACTTTCTTCGACCCGTTTAATGACGTCGCACCAGAAATGAGAAACCCCATATTTCGCAATATATTACGTATTAAATCGTGAGACGTCATTTCTGTGACGAAACACAATAGTTTTATTTAAACTCTCTGGAATTTAAAGACATATCGAACGTGGTGTTTTAGAACAATAAACTATTTGTTTAAAACGAACGAATGCAGAACGTTTTTCGGAATGCGTGTTTTACATGCATAAATGTAATTTTTGATAGGAATACAATAAAATGGTGTGGTTTAAACTAAGTTTCGATAAAGACATGGAAGAATAGAAGTGGAAGTGCATATCGTTTCAACGCTTTTGTTATAAACATCGGATCAAAGTTGTCAACTTAATTGTTATAAACATTGGATTAACGTTGTCATTAAGGTAAGCGTGTCGGAATCCTGTGTTTTCCCGGTTCATACGTTTACAGGGTAATTTACATAAACTGTATTCATACGCGTCTTACATAAACTATGGCGTACCGTTTAAGTCATTGTTTTGTTGAAGCAAAAATACAATTGTTAACTGTTTTCGTTAGATGTTGTATATAATAAAAGGAATATTACGCAAGCCAATTCCTCCAAGAGTTTGTATTCAGTCTCGTGGCTTGTGCTATTTCGCATCACACAGATACGTCATCACACAAGCGACTCGACTGAATACACACTCTTAGAACAATTGACTAGCGTAATATTCCGTATGTATTGTTAAGGCATGGCCAAACTAACAAACGATTTATTCGTGTCCTTTATTTCAAATGCCAAAACTTTAAGCTACTCAAAATAGTAAAAGTTTCCAAATGTTGTAATCATATGTTTGTAATATCCAAGCTTCGTCGTGAACCAAAGAATCTGTAATTAACGACATTGGTTTAAACTAAGTTAAAATATGAATATTGATGTTAAAAGCAATGTTTAAACGTATGTATCAAAACCAGTTATGAACAAATCACTCAATAACAAGAATGTGTTTATTTCATTCTTTTTATGTAAGTGTATTGCATGTCTGAAAATAATGTGTTTAATTCTGTCAGAAAACGAATCCTTCGAACAATAAAGACATTTTAATGAATGTATATGCACCAAAAAATCCATAATGGTGATTTCGATAAAAAACGGATTTGCGCTTCATGGGGGTCCTTTGAGAATCATTCGTAACGACAAAGGAACGTAAAAAAAGAAATAGTTCGTGCTTTGCACCAATATCAATCCTATTTTGTCGAAGTTGCGAATTTTTCATGGAAGGTTCCAACAATATTCTGTACGAATACCATTCATCAAGTTTTGCGATATATAACTGGATATCATCTCATTTGTTAATAATAGAACACAGTCTCGCAACCGATACGTGTCCGTTTATTTGGTTTATAACCGACTGCTATGGATACGTTGTAAAATGTCCATATATAATCGTGTAGATACAACGTTAGCATATTAATTATACATAAAGCAAGTGTATGTGTGTAACTTAAAACGTTTCCTGAAAAGATACAGCATTTACGCTCCTTTGAACGCCCAAACATGTTTCTTTTCACTGTTTCACGTTTAGTGTTTCAACTGTGCCATTAAACTTCAAAAAGTGTGCAGTTTGTTAGTAACACCTGTATCGACTGTATCGATATTTAAGTTTTAAGTATGCTTCCAGCACTAAATCAGTTAAAAAAATTAGTAGAAATAAAGTACAATTTAACCTATGTTTTCTTAATACCCGTACGTCGTACGTTATAATTATTTCAAATATTTCAATTGATATACATCATTTGACGCATTACAAAGACTCTATGGGCAAATGTTTCAAACGCTCACGTATTGTATTAATATGAGTGAGAACATATGTACTGTTTTACAAATGCGTGCATTAAACATATGTTAGAACATGTGTGATTGTCTTATAATGTCACTTACACGAACATGCTTTTAAATTAATATTAATTCATTTTAAATATAAGCATATTTGTAACCGTAATGCATAATGATGCATTTCGTAGTATAAAAACCCGAATATGACTATTTGATGATATTGTTTTATTCGGTATTCGGTATCGGCCACTACATGAGAACATCCATGTTCAAAACCTGCGCCATCTTCCAACGTACGCTGCCATCACCCTCATATTCTTGGCTCAAAGGTGTTTTGGTAATTCAATGTCATGTGTAACCCTAATACAGTGATTTAGTTATTAATGTGTGTCGTTGAATGTTTAAAAAACAACGTTAAGAGCACGTTGGTTTTTGTCGTGAAAGGAATCCATTTAATGTATAATAATAATTATATAAAACATTCACGGTCCGTCCTAATGTGAATAAAACATTGTTAAATGGTGGAAGATAGAACAACAAAAGCAAAAACAACATCAACAAAAACAACACATTTACTATTATTTAGTAGCATTGCTGATCTACGTAGAGTATTAATAGCATTTCAGTTACCTCAATTTTTTTCGAATAGGAAATATATTGTTTTAAGTGTATAGCATCGATCATGGAATCAGCGAATCTAAACAAAGGCACACATTAGTCATTTTTATAAGTAAATTACCCCAAAGTAATTCTGCGATTGTGATCTAACTGATGGCACTATTTTTTAGTGTTATTTATTAACAAGTATCAGATAGTGTTGTTTAAGTAGTTGTGTTGCTTTATTGAACATTTTAAACATATTTGTTCCGTTAATAGTGACTAAACATTTGGAAGTATCGATGGGTACAGGATGGTATAGTTGATCGATTCACGTGAGCATTGAATAATGAGCCGAAAGAGGCAGGCCTCTTTAATGCAAGAATGGTATTAATCACTAATAACGGATGAAGCCTGAAATACGATTTGCGGTACATATCTTTGGTTTATTTGACTGACAAGAAGTTTAGACATTAATTATGTTATATTCACACCCGTACCACTCTTTTATCAACATATGGCGAAATGACGATATCCGTCTGCGCGAAACACGTTGTTGATTTTCATTAGTCACAAGCAAAATTACGTCATATTGAAGCCAATGTTAACCAAAACTGTACATGTATTGTTGATCTGATTTGGTATATACAACGAAGAAATGGAGCAAAATGCTTACGTCAATGCTCAATATAACAAGATCAATATACTCGGATGAAAATTTACACGAAGGCAAAGGTAACTTCTTGAAAGTAATATTACGAGGGAAACTGACTATTGTAATGTGAAATACTTTAAAATAAATATCCCATAAGTAAATTGGTCAGCACGGAATAGTCTCATTCTAAACGATTTCTATTTCAACAACCACACTCGAAAATATATAAGATTTTTAGAAGTATCGAATATTAAAACATCTGTAAAAAATTTGTATTTAAATAAATATTTATTCATTTCTCATGTAATGCATTTTATACCGACTGTCATCGAGTAGCACATATCAGCTGTACTTGTGGGAAAATGAAACAAATGGAAAACAAACAAGATATGCAATAATACTTGTCACACTGCATTATCTTCTGACACTTAAAACATAAACTAAATGGAACACAGACATTTTATGCTATCATAAATGCTTAGTTGCTTTAATTGTACTTTAAACATAACACAGACTTACCCAATGCAGAATTGTTATCCGTTTTCCCGAAAAAAAATTGTCAAAAAGGCTGTCATTTCTTATCATAAAATACGTGTCCACATCGCGTGATAGATATTATTAATTCAATGTGTTTACTGTTATGTAATAATCGACTGTCCGTACTTGATTGCGCTTTATATTCGAATCAGGGATAAATTTTAGATGAATTTACTGTACAATTTGCCAAAAGGGATTGCGTTATTTATGAAGGAAAGAATGTAACTACGTAGAGATGGATGAATGGGCATCTTGCTTCGGCGAACCTTCACAGTTACCCGATATCTTGTTAGTTTGATGCCTATAACAGACATTGCTGAATTATAAGACAAGTATTCATAATCTAAAAACGAATGTATTAAATCTCCGTCTTTAAAACAATTTGACCGTTTTGTTAGATACACATTTCCTAAGTAAATAAAACGTGTGAGGGTTATATTGCGAACGAAGCAATTGGTTAACAGACAGTTCATCTTTTAGTATCATAAGATATTAATATATGTTATTATCAGCAGATCCCTAATAATTACATTGTCCTGAATTATAACAGTATCATACTCACTTCTGACTTCTAAACATATTAAATTATACATTATAACTGTTTAAATAAATTATTGAACGTAAAAAACTTACTTTCACTCAAATAACCTTATATATTATATTGAAATGATCTTGCATTATATGGTATCCTACAGCGTATGTAGGTCGATCTCGTACAATAGTTTGGATAGGTTTATTACCATGTATAAACTAAACATGCCAATTCCACACACATACAATTTCAACGTAATCAACAACTGGTAAGTTACTTTGCATTGGAAACATTTGAAAACCTCGTCCGAATGGAAAATGTGTGTATATCACGCCTATAGTAGGTTTAATATCGCCGCATTCGTAGTCCTTATTTCCCCACCGAAAATCGTTTCGAAATCATAGCTGGTAAAAAGTGTTTTTCTCTCCAGATTGATTGATTCGGTTATAATGTTCCCTGTATTAGTTGACGTTTAAAACAACCATATTGCCTTAAATCATCGCTGACTTAAATACGTTAATGCCTTATTCCATTTATTGCAAATAAATCACATGATTCTAGCAATGCAATGTTGTAATAAGTGATATGATATTTGCTGAACATACACGACTGGTGGTATAACGGTACAAAAGTACAATGTACCACGACAAATAGGCTAATACGTTGACATACTTAAAGTAGTGTCAGGAAAATAGTACTCTTATACTGTACTGCAAGATGACATGTTGGCATGAACACACATTTAAAAAAATAAATAATTGGAATGAAAACTTAACACAAACTTAACATCTGATTATTTCAAGCGAGAGTTTAATTATTCGTCTTGTTTAGTGCTTTCGGTCGTTTTCTACTTCAAGACGTGCATTGCAAGTAACATTAACGGGAATGATCTTAAAACGTGTGCTTCTAACAGAAATAATTGGTTTGCGCTGTAAAGCAAATTATTAGTGCGCATACTGATAGTTACAGTTTATAATCGTCTAAGCAGGTTCATTTGTACATATTAAGTTGTTATGTCCCCCTTCGAATAAGAGGGTGTATATTGTTTTGCACATGTCGGTCGGTCGGTCCGTCGGTCGGTCCGTCCACCAAATGGTTTCCGGATGATTACTCAAGAACGCTGAGGCTTGGTTTCAGGAAAGTTCATAGGGACATTGGTCATGACCGGCATATGATCCTTATTGATTTTCAGGTTACTTGGTCAAAGTTCAAGGTCATAGTGACTCGAATTAGTTGAATGGTCTCCGAGTGAATTTCACGATTTTTGGTAAATCGTAGGGGATCAAGCAAGCTGCTCTTTAAACACGCTATCCACAGTAGTTGTTCTAAAGCAAACTTATCAATCGCTCGTGGAAGAGTCGACTACCTGGACCGTAATGTATGTCAAAAACTACATCCAACCATGTTTCCAGATGTATATAAGCTATATTACTAGACGGTCTTCTTTCCACTTAAAACATATGCAAAAAAGGTTTTATTCTAAAACCGGAAATAAGTATCATTTGAAGCTGTAAAGAGAGTGATTTCGTCATGGACTCAAATGATTAGTAATGATTCAACTGCATTTCTTTAAGATCAGAGGGATATAATCACATATAATAATGTTTCAAAGACATTGGATTATAAGCACTTTAAGACAGACAGTATTAAGTCATATCGTAGATATTACAACATTCAAAGGAGTGTATCATACATATGTTATATCAAGCCGTTTAATTCGTTACAACCGCGTTCAGATTGTGTTCATCAAATGTATTTTGTATGAAAAGTTCGCAGTAGACGAAATGAGCTCAAAATATAAGTCACATCAAGCGTGTACCTCCAAGCAACTATAGAAACGTAATGGTCTGAGTTATTTACGACTGGTATTGACTTCAATAATAAATTAACAATAACGTCGTGAATTATTACTGTACACTTATTTATATACCATTTGACATAAGACGCTATTTAACATTTTTAATTTAGTAGTTGACTACAATAAACACGTTTTTCTGACACGCCATAAAACACATGGTATTTGTCATGCCGGGAACTATAACATTTAGGTGGATATTTAAAACACGTGCAGCTGGCATTTTCCATGTTTACCTACCAATCTTGTCTAAATTTAGGTCTTACCGCATACTTTCTGCATTTCATATGGTGCGGCATGGGTAAATCAATTATATAAAAATATTCACCCGTGCTTAAACAAGTAGGTAAGATAATATATGGGCATTAAAACAACACACATGTTATATATGAACATGCTTAACATACAAAGTAATAGATTCATAAGATGCACATGAAGATACAAATATTTAAATAAATATTCGTGCAAATAGCAATAGACAGAACTCAAAACGAAGAGCATATGTAAATTTCATCAATTAACTCTATCTGCATTTAGACTTTCTTACATTAACAAATTTACATATCAATTCATCAGTCATGTTTTATTTTACCAACGACGACTGTCTTGACATTCAAGAAAAATGACATATCTGAGCAGGATTTGAATATAAATGAGAAATATTGATACGCCTTTGCTATTCAGGGACTTTCATTAAACACAATGTGATTTTGTCCGTCTGAGCAAAAACACAAACAATATATATTCAATTACGGGTTATTTGTTTTTTCCACTCAATACATGTTTTACCTTATTCTGTCCGAAACAGTATGTTATATAATTAAAGCCAGATATCTATATATCTTGATATTTACTATAAATGCATACTGGTGATTGCGAACACCAAACCATATTAAATGTATTGGGGTCTAAGGAAAAAATAAAAATGCATTATACTTTATCCGTTTCGTCAAAAAAGGCATCGTTTTAATACTGTTAAATCATTAAATACCTGCTTATATAGTATATTGCATGGATAAATGATATCACACAGTTGCATTGTCACATGGAGGAAGTTCAAATCTACTCTGTAAAACAACATTGAACTCTCATTGCGGCGAACTCAATATGTTTGGCTGGTAATACATTCAAGACTAAGAACATCGGTAAGTCCAGGGAAATGGCCAAAGTGACCGTTATTGACAAGTGATCGTTGAGCTCGAATCACCACTTTTTATATGGTTGGTCAGTATGTAACATTGCTGCGTCATTACCCCACCCTGTGGTTTGCACTTAGTGTAAAACAAAGGCCCGTTGCAGAAAACTAAACATGATTACATAAATTACATTTTAATAATACAGAATAATATCTTATAAATTGATTTATTTGCATACCTATTGTTATTTTAAATATATGACCTTATTAACGATAGTATTGTTGTTTACTCATGCATCTCGTTAATTCAGAAATCCGACAGTCGTATTACATTAATTGGGAGATATTTTGAAAATTTGGTTTTCACGTATTATTGACGTCACGTCCAGACAAATATAATCAAAGCGCTGTAGGCGCTGAAGGCCTCGGGCTAGGTTTAGTGTGACGTAAAATGCATTTAGGATGCTTTTTTTCCGAATTTCTCCTTATGTCCGAATTTATACCGATTGACCCTAAGGGTTGAGTGCAGAAGCTCAGAGGCTGCAAGAAAAGACAATAGTTGTGTATATACTAGAGTGTACATAGACGGTCGAGGACAACACGATACTGGCTGTGGTAACGATAAGCTTTTGTTCAACTCTACAGATCTGGTAGAGGATCGTCTACAAAGGCGGTGAAGATATACAACAACAACATGGCCGCAAAAAACTGTTATTGTTGGCTTCAATAAAATACCTTTCAATAGCCTAAAATAGTTTTCTATAACATTATTAACAGATCAGGAAAACAATCATACTTCCTTTGTAATGTCTTTACAAAAGAAAACTCACTTATGCCAAGTCTCACTTTTGCCGGAAGAGCCTCGGTCCATCCCGGTTTTCTAACGCCGGTCGACCGGCGAGGACCGGGATGATTCGTAGCCAAGACATTTTTATCGCAGTTACACTATTTCCCGGGGCCGCCCCGGTTGATGCCGGTCAACAGCCCGGCAGAATTCCGGTCAACGCGGACTGGCTACGGTTTATCCCGGTCAAGCCCAGGTTGTCGTCGGTAGTGCCCCGGTGAAAGCCGGCAGCGTCCCATCATAGTCCCGGTTGTCGCCGGTAGTGCCCCATTGAAAGCCGACAGCGTCCCGGCAGAGCCCCGGTATACCGTAACACTGCCGGCACTCACCGTGTCGATAACGGCATCAGACCCCGGCAGAGCTATGGCAACGCCCCGGTTTCACCCCGGTCGTCGCCGGTAATGCCCCGGCGGAGCCCCGGTGGCATTACGGCAGGGCGCCGGTTTTCTGTACCATAGCTATACCGGGACTCTAACGGCATTCATTAAAATGAAAAAAAAAGAAAATTGAATGAAAAATTTAACGCTTTCTGCGCAAATTGAGGGTGTTGACATGTTGATTTTCTCTTCTTTCTTCGCATATTTCTAAGTATTGTGGTATTCTGCATTGATCATTAAAGTTTAAATACAATTCACCGTACAATAATATTTGTTTTGACATGTTCAGTTTTGAACCCCCCAATTTTTTTCCGCCATTTTTTGTTAACAATCTATTTACAAAATTCACACTCATTCATCCAAATGTTGAGCAAACAACACTTTTTTAGTATGTATTAATAGATAAATGCATAATATATACAAATATCATAATTTAAAACATGTGACAAAAGGCATAAAGAAACAAGGGCTGTTTGTAAAACATGCATGCCCCCCATATGGGCTGTCAGTTGTAGTGGCAGCCATTGTGTGAATACGTTTTGTGTCACTGTGACATTGACCTTTAACCTAGTGACCTGAAAATTAATAGGGATCATCTGCCAGTAATGATCCATGTACCTATGAAGTTTCGATATCCTAGGTGTAAGCATTCTTGAGTTATCTTCCGGAAACCATTTTACTATTTCGAGTCATTGTGACCTTGACCTTTGACCTAGTGACCTGAAAATCAAATTGGGTCATGTGCCAGTCATTATCAATGTACCTATGAAGTTTCATGATTATAGGCCTAAGCATTCTTGAGTTATCATCCGGAAACCATTTTACTGTTTCGAGTCACTGTGACCTTGACCTTTGACCTAGTGACTTGAACATCAAAAGGGGTAATCTGCCAGTCATTATCAAAGTTCCTATGAAGTTTCATGATCCTAAGCCTAAGCATTCTTGAGTTATCATCCGGAAACCATTTTACTATTTCGAGTCACTGTGACATTGACCTTTGATCTAGTGACCTAAAATCGATGTGGTCATCTCCCAGTCATGATCAATGTACCTAAGAAGTTTCATGATGCATAATAAATGCATAATATATACAAATATCATAATTTAAAACATGTGACAAAAGGCATAAAGAAACAAGGGCTGTTTGTAAAACATGTATGCCGCCCATATGGGCTGTCAGTTGAAGTGGCAGCCATTGTATGAATACGTTTTGCGTCACTGTGACATTGACCTTTAACCTAGTGACCTGAAAATTAATAGGGATCATCTACCAGTAATGATCAATGTACCTATGAAGTTTCGTGATCCTTGGCCTAAACGTTCTTGAGTTATCATCCGGAAACCATTTGGTGGACGGACCGACCGACGGACCGACCGACTTGTGCGAAACAATATACCCCCTCTTCTTCGAAGGGGGGGGGGGCATAACATTAACAAACATCATCCTTCGAAAACGAGAAAAATTGCAATCTCTAGACACGAGTCGTTTTTAAATCAATTGTCAAACAAGAGCTGTCACCATAGGATGACATATGACTCTATAAACGCTTTGATAGAAGCTAAAGCATTTTTCGAAACCTTAACGCAGATTTCGAAACCTAAATGCAGACCCTTAGTTCAAGGTCAATGTCACAGGGATCAACATGTGTGTACGTATGGACAGGCCTTGTTTATATAAACATGCATATCAAATATGAAGGTTATATTTTAAGGGATATAGAAGTTATGAGCATTTTTCGAAACCTAAACGCAGATTTTGAAACCTAAACGCAGACCCTAAGTTCAAGGTCAAAGTCACAGGGGTCAAAATTTTTGAGCGCATGGAAATGCCTTGTCCATATACACATGCATACCAAATATGAAGCTTTATCTGAAGGGACATAGAAGTTATGAGCATTTTTGGAAACCGAAACGAAAAGTGTGACGGAAAGACGGACAGACGGACAGACGGACAGTCCGATCACTGTATGCCCCCTTTTCTTCAAAAGGGGGCGTAAAAAACATGGCAAACGGAAATTACATCTTCGAACATAGAACTCATCTACAATGTATGCTTGAATGAAAAATAAAGAAAACAATAGTTGTCAGAGGAATAAGTTTTTTTTTTAAGTTTGATAGCAATAGCTTTGGTGGGATGGATGGATGGTCCTTCAAAAATAAAGTAAATAAATATTTGTTGATTGTTTAACCATGTTTTAAAGAAAAAAAAATTAAGGGGGTGGGTAGGGGGGGGGATGAGCGGGGATATAATGTTGGGTGTGGTCATTATTATCTTTCAAAAATATAAAGAAAAAAATGGTGGGGGGCGGGGGTGCAGGGATTCTGGGTTGGGGCGTGGGGTATTGTTTTGTTTGGGTTGAGTCCATTGTGGTATTCAGGTAAGTGTTGTATTGTCAAATTAAGAATAAAATCTTATCATACATAAAGAAGTTATGGCAATTTAACTACAATATAATCTTGTCACCTTGAGAGTCAAGGTCATTCAAAGGTCAAGGTACAATCTAACTTGCCAGGGACAGTACAATCATGGTAGTAAGAAAATATTTGAAGTTTGAAAGCAATAGTTTTTTTACTTTAGAAGTCAAGTGGATCTAAACACAAAATTTAAGAAAATATTCAGTTACGTAGACAAAAAGGGCCATAATTCTTACAAAATACTTGATACAGTTGTCTTCTCTTGTTTATAGATTGGGGTCATTTTGGTAAAAAAATTTGCAAAATATGAAAGCAATAGGTCAAGGGACATTGGAAATATTTGAGGGGGTACGCAAACTTAAACATAGATTTATCATTAATATGCATATTCTTAGTAAAAAAGGGCCATAATTTTACAAAATGCTTGATAAAGTTGTCTGCTCTTGCTTGGGTTGGGGTTATGTTAGTAAAGATGTATGCAAATATTTAAGCAATATGTCAATGCACATAGGAAATACTTGGGGTGGTACGCAACCTTTAACATTTGCACGCTTACACTCACGCCGACGCCGGGTGAGTAGGATAGCTCCACTATATATATTTCATATGTAAAAAAGCTTTATAATAATAAGCTAAAAATGGGGGTCACAAGTGAAAACGAAAAATTCCCGTTTTAAAATCAAGGTTACCCCCCTTTTCCAGAAACGCCATACTGAATTTGAGAGTTTTATATGTGAGCATAAAGATGAGCTAAATGTTCAAAAATTATTATAAATAGATAAAAAAGAGGAAAAGCCTATTATAAACTAATAAACATATAAAAATACATCTCGTATATCATGTGTGAGATGGAACCTACTCAGTGCAGAACGATTTGCTAACCTAGTTTGAAATTACACGTGAAATGCGTTATTCTATAAATAAGACTTAAAACATGTTACAGGGAAATAATAAAATTAATAATTAAGTAACAAGGCACATTTAATCATTCAATCAAACACGTTTACAGGAAAAAAAGATTTATCAATTTATCAATGACTAGTTATACAAGTGATATTAAACATTAAATGTATTATGACAAACAAAACAAATACATGATTGTCATGGTAGTTCTTTGAAGATCTTCGACAGATTGGAGTAAGTGTCTCTAAAGACGCTTGGCGTTGTGGACCCTGGGCTGACCGTCAGAGTTATTCATTATACAAAATGTTATTGAGACCATCGCGTTCAAAGATATGTTGTTGCAGCCTTGAACACATGACTGTAAACAAGAACATTCAGTGACTGCAAGTTCCTAGCTTTTTTACGGGTTAAATTTGAGTCCATAATCTGTCTGGTTTCATTTTCCTCCTGCACAGGTAATCAGCATACAATGTATCACTGAAAAGATAACACCATTGTTCCTTTGAAGTTGATATTTTACAATATAATGTAGTTATATTCAGGTTCATAGGAACTTCAATAAGTTTCAGTCGAACAAAATTATGCATAATTGAAAATTATGTATGAGTAATTTAACCATTTTTATTTATTAAATACAAATATTTGGTCTTTTCTTATTTATTTGGCTTTTAATAAGCCTTATCAAAGTTTTTTCTATAAATTGACAACATGTTCTTCATGTTATTTAAACAAAACAATCATATACGATGCCAAAGCACTTGTATAGGAGTAAGAACTGACATTAGTGTTTCATGAGAGTGTGACATAATCCATTATTATATGCGTCATCGTTTTTATTTATTCAGACATTCACGACATAGCATGTCCATTACTAGCATTTTATATGATACAACCTTTTAAAAAACTGGATTAATAAGTAAGTGTAAACCCTACATATATGCATTCTTCAAATGTCAAATGTCAAAACCAAATACATGTATTATCCCCACTGGATATGAAACTGACTATTAACGTTGCATTTTATTTATACTTAAACATTGGTTCTACATTAAATCACATAACATCAGTGAAATGGCCTACTTCGTTTACATCTTATAAGTCTGTCTGCTAGAAAAGGAGATGTTTAAAACTTGAGAATGTACGTCCTTCCCGCATGTATGTCCATTTTCCTTTACAGTTCATTTCATCATTGGAACATACAGTGTTGACAATAAGAAATAAACCGTTTCTGTACACCAATGTGTTGAACGTTGCTGAACAGTTAATAAATATGCAGCATTTTAATTTGAATACAATATACATTAATTGAGGTGATCACCAAGTAGCAGTCATTGTCATATCATTTTCAGACTAGTAATTGTAGTACTTCTTTTTCAAAATGAAAGCAAATATGAGCCTGATTATGTGGTAAAATTTCAGTCGGTGCACTTTTTCTACAAAATCTTACTTTACTCCCAATTATGAATAATGAAACTGTTATACTTGAAAAAAAAATATTGCATAATCCATGGACCTTCCTTTTCCGAGCCTTTGCGTTGATTGCAAAAGAAGGCATTCCTTCTTGAAAAGTTGAAGACTCTTCTTTACGTGATGGGTTTTGCCGTACGATAACCCGTTCACATGGCTACAGTCCACACAACCAAGCATAAATCCACTTTATCCCCCTTTTACTGCTCTTCAACCAATATAAAATTGTGTAAGTGACACGGCTTCTTAACGTTATTCTTCACAGTGGTCAAAATTTTCAATCGTTTGACATTCGTTTTTCCAGGAATCGTTTGCTTCATAAATATCAACACTGCCATCCATTAGTTGACGTTTATCATTACTCCAGTCACATAAATATGAACAATAATAACACTTTTATTAATCTTCTCTTTCAATATAGCAAATTGCTTTTTCTTTAAACGGCCCAATCTGTCAGGTACAATGTCGGCCGTATTTGTTGTCATTGTATTTAGCGGATCTTAGATTTAGTATTTCATAGCGTATTTATAGAATATTCGTAGTTTAACGCACATTCCCGGATAACGTTCGGAGTGACGGATATGTACGAAAAGAAGGCGATATTGCACGAAATTCATTAGAGTGCTAACACCTTAAAAAATGTGTCAGAATTTTTTTTCTTACTGTCCCGTAGACACTCGTATATTTTCGGCCTAGACCGTCAAGTGAGGAACTTATTCTCGCCTGAATATGCACAACGATAGTAAAAACTATGTGTTACCCAATGCTTAGCCACTTTTGCCTTCAATATGTCTTTTAGGTGGAATAATTCTTGTTAAATTAATCAAACTTCTATTTACCATAGTATTGTTGACAAACACTTTAGAATCTATTATTGACATACCATAATTATATCGCTGATATTTCATTTAGCATATGTCTAGTCTAAGAAAATTCAAGTTCACCTTGTTCACGCGATATTGTCTATATTATAAAACGCTTGTTTTACCTGGCCGGGAACTGCCCTGATACCTTGCGGGTTGAATGCGATTGCATTAAAGTGAGGCTACGCTTCCACTGCTAGAACGACGGCTTGTTTAAAACTTTATACTTTTACATGTTAATGTTCAAAATTTCGAAAACAATTTAGAATGGTTTTTCCAAAACCAATATCAGGTAAGGGAAAAACGATACTTAATGAACTTAAATATACTAGTAAACAGACAGGAATATGAAATTTATTGCCAAATATGAGAACATAGCCTTTAAGTACAACGCTCTAGCGCTGGCAATCCTTTGAAAATTAAAGGTACACGCACAAAC
Organism: Dreissena polymorpha; assembly: GCF_020536995.1. Classification (NCBI taxonomy): domain Eukaryota; kingdom Metazoa; phylum Mollusca; class Bivalvia; order Myida; family Dreissenidae; genus Dreissena; species Dreissena polymorpha. Next base: position 1,390 of record NW_026273391.1, on the reverse strand, counting down.
TGTAATGATGTCGAGTGTTTATTGTAAAACTATTCTATCTATCAAGCCTTTTCATTAGAGGTAAAATTGTTTCATGCTGAAAACGAGTAAAACAGTGTTACAAAGACGCGTTCATGTTTTCAATGTTCTGGTGGTATGCTCAAATCAGCCAACGGACTAAATGAAGTGTATTCATTAGTGTCTAGCCGAAAATTTATTTGAATTATATTGGACACTCACAAAGGTCAGGTGAGGTGAAAAGCTGGCTTATACACAGCTATGCCGAAAACAATATACTAAAGTTCTATTTGAAACATTGCTTATTTTGAATCAAAACAACGTAGAAAGACAGATCTGTTTATGTGTTTGGTATATTTTACTCCGAACGAATTTTTTAATGTACGTTAACATATTTAGTCGAGTATAGTACATTAGTGAACAGGTTAATCTAAGTTGAGTAACCTTAAAGCGCTAATATATGTAACATCAATAAAACCGTGGAAACTAGAAAGGTAAACGTGTTTACATTTATTTTTGTTTAAATGTACTTCACACAACGCAATTTGTTATGACTGCAGCGTGTCATTATTTTCATATTTTACAAAACAAGCAACGTTTGTTGTTTATAAGAATACTTAGTCATAAATGGTGGATGTTCAGACAAAAAAAACTTAAACAATGTTTCATACACTAGTCCCTACATGTGTAAATGAGAGAGCGCGTGACAACAAACGGTGCAAAACGGGACTCGTTCACAGAATGGGTACACTGTTTTAAAGAAATATATTCAAAGGAGGATGAAGTCATAATCGTTATAGCATCAGCATCACGATTCACATGTGATCAACACAGAATACAATTCCATATAAGTAACCACCAATGGTTGTATGCAGAGTAGAGCGACAGACCGTATCTTTCTGAGGTACGATGAAAATAACACTTCTACACTTCTACAGAACATTGTTTTTTATTTTCACCGTAAAATATGTTCCGTGTATATTGTGTTTGTTGTTTAATGCTCACAAGCTTATTGAAAACTATTATTGTTATGTATTTACACCGCTACTACTGTGGTGTATATGGTAATAATATCTTGAACTTCTGTACGGCTCTGTTTCGTACGTTCATATACATTGCGTTCTCCTTTCTCACTAACAACATTGACTCTAACAAAACGTACAGTTTTATAGCCACGTTACATTTAGAGTTATTCAAACCCAAAACAAGTGTGTAATTTTTTTCCTGAAATATTGGTTAAATTTAATTTACGTTAATATCGATGGCTGCTTACGGAACTGAATTGTACTCGGTCTATATTAGATCCGTCTGCGTTGTCAAATATTTCTATACGGAGGTTGCAGACATTTTTAATGCAAGGTATTGTATTGATTGGCACCGAGCAGATTACTCA